>NC_068399.1:27919889-27937414 GCF_023724105.1 Carassius gibelio | reverse complement strand
TTCTTTAACAATAGTTATTCAGGTTTATTGCATTATTTGATTTTAATGATATACAATAACACGAGTAATTTCCACACACACAACTGATAGGAGAGAGCGGCCTTTTGTTATCAACAGTGATTTCACACTAGTCTCATACAAATATGTTGTTTTGTTTCATAATTACAGTGTATATGTTTTTCTTAATTTTCTCTTAAAACTTGGAGGTGAAATGTGACAACATGCCCCGCAGGGGGGGTTCACTGTAACATGATCATATGACAGCTTAATATATATATATATATACAAGACAAACTAAAATATTTTGACAGTAAAATAATATAATAATTTATTTTAAATAAAATAATGGCTTTTTTAAAATAAAAATTAAAAAAGTCTGATTTGAGAGTTTGACAATGAACATGTTTCTCATCGTTTCTCATTAAAATTAATTAATGAAAGTAAACATTACATCGCCAATGTCATCAAATAGCATAATTTAATAATGGCATGCAGGACACATTGTAACACAGAGTAATAACTAATAAATATATATATAAATATATTTTTTAATCAACTGAATTGTATTTAAACCAAACCAAGAATCCTTATAATCAAATTTTGTATTGTAATAATCTTTCATTTAGTTGTAGTACAGGGACCCCACAACAATTAAAAACAACAGCATCCAAAAAATAAATTGAAAATAAGATTTTAAATATTAGTTATATTATTAAGTATAATAATATATATTTTTAAGTTTTAATATAACCATAACCATTTTAAATTGAACTTTTACAATAATAACAGAATAAAAATACACAAGAATAGTGAACCCCCCCCCACCCCACCCACAACCAAACTTAAATTAAACAAAGATAATAAAAACGATTACAATTATTTCATATTTCAATTGAACAAACTGAATGTTAAATAAATATATACACTAAAAATATTTTGATACAAAAGAATTTAAAGAGTGGAGGTTTGAATGTGCGTGTGTTTCCCCGCGCGGCCGCGTGATGGCGCCACTGCTCTGTGCGTCACACACGTCATCATTCAGAGACTCTTTGAGTTCAGACACATCTGAGGATGAGTTCAGATCACTGATCTGTGAACAGTTCTGCCTATGCTGGTCTTCGTGTCCTCATCCGTCTCTTGTGTGTCTTATGAGCGAGAGTTTTTCAGTATGTTCTCGTCTCTGTTAATGAGTCTCCTGTATGCAGCTCCGCATCACCAATCATCCAGAGCTCAAACAGGAAATGGCTGTGTGCTGTGACTTCCTGCGGCGCATGCCCTGTGATGACCTCCTGATAAACACACACTCACAGTCTCTCTCTCTCTCTCTCTCTCTCTCACACACACACACACACACACACACACAATCACTATTATAAATAATTATATTTAAAAAAAAACAATATCTACCCAGAACATTTTAAGATATCTTGGTTTACTAATTTCTAACAAGTAAAAGAAATATATTCTGCTAATGTGCCTTTCTTAAACTCAATGCAATTCTACACATTTCACAACACAACTTTAATTTGTTCTGTGCCTTCTTCGTTTTACTCACATTTCAATTTGACGTTTCAACAAATGGAAATAATACAGAATACATGATAATTAATATCCAGAAAAAGTATATTTTTTAATATAAATTACAATATATCAAATGTAATTTATAATATTTTTAATAATTGTCATTTATGAAAATATTAATACTTATTTAATCATTTATTTAATTTATTTTATTTAACTTTTTAATTTTTATTGCATTTTGTGATTTTTAGAAAAAAGTTTCTTTGCCATTCATTTTGAAAACAATAGTTTTTTTTATGTTTTTGGCTGGAGATGCAAACGAATGTCTAGCTGGAAGAAAAACACACACACTCTAGGAATATAAAGAGTAAAAACACACATGTAGGATGAAACCTGAACTCCACCCACATCCTCCAAACACCCAATCACACGGCCCCAGAGCTGTGATTGACAGCTCCTTCAGATTCTGAAATGAACCAATCACAAACTCCAGAGCTGAGGAACACATTAACAGCTGCCCAACACATCACAACATCTCTGACCCTTCATGTTATATGTGCTTTATAACAGCCCACATTAATGAGCCATGAACTGAACCCAGCACTGAAAGAGATCTTTTGTAAATGTAGACTGCTTTAAAGACCTTCAGTACACAGTTTTATAGCCGAGATTTTATCCTGGTTTTGCTTCTTCAGATCTTTAGGAGAGAACCAATCCAGCGTTTCATATCAGTAACACTGAGCTCAGAGCGGCCTTGAAGCTCGGCTTTCACTCTCTCTCTCTCTCTCTCTCTCTCTCTCTCTTTCTCTCTTTCTCTCTCTCTCTCTCTCTCTCTCTCTCTCTCTCTCCTCAACAGTGTGTGTTGCCATGGTAACGGTGGGATCTGCGGGTGATGATTCTGTCAGGAGACCGGGGCTAGTTGTCACACTTAAAAAAAATTTTAAAGATGAAAATGTAATTTGTTATTGCCCATTTATGTTTGTTGTTTAAAAGATTACATGTATATATATATATATATATATACACACACACACACACATGCTTGATGTATCTATGTGTGTATATACACATACAGTTGTGCTCATAAATTTACAAACTCCTTGCAGAATATGCAAATATAATAATTTCAACAAAATCAGAAATGTAAATTGCATGTTTTTTGTCCTGTCTTGAGTAAGCTATTTCACATAACAGATTTGTATATATACTCCACAAGTAATAAAAATAACTGACTTTATAAAAATGACCTGTTCAAAAGTTTTCACGCCCTTGACTCTGAACACTGTGTTATCAGCTGAATGATCCACGTCTGTGTGGTTTTGTGTTCAGTGATAGTTGTTCACGAGTCTCGTGTTTGTTCTGAACAGTTCAACTGTCTGCTGTTCTTCAGAAAAATCCTTCAGCTCCCAATAATGATTGGGTTTTCCAGCATTTCTGTGTTTTTGAACTCTTTCCAGCAGTGACTGTATGATTCTGAGATGCATCTGTTCACTCTGAGGACAACTGAGAGACTCAAACACAACTATTACAGAAGATTCAGACCCTCACTGATGCTCCAGAAGGAGAAACCATGCATTAAGAGCTGGGGCGTGAAAACTTTTGGAATTAGAAGATCAGGGTAAATTTACTTACTCTGTCTTCTGGGAAACATCTAACTATCTTCAAAATCACACACACACAAATATAAAACATCTGTGATGAGCTTCTGTGTGAAGTTGACTCTTATCTACTGCTCTGAGATCAGCGAGGTCACGTGTCTTTAAATGCATAGACGCACGTGTTTCTATTTTACCGCTGGGTTTCCCGCTAATGACAAGCGCGTATGCGCCGCGCGCTCCCGTCAAACACACACAGATTAATGTGATGATTAATATGATCCACAGATTATGAGCAGAATCCCTCTTTGTAATGTGAGCAAAACACCTCTAATAAACGAGTGACATCAGCCACAATAAACATTTAGCTAATTACCACGAATTATTATTATTACAAAACAATTTTAACTAGACCTTTATATAATATAGCTAATGTTTACATAGCCATACATTACCTTTCAACGTATAGAATTTGTTATTTAAATAAACTAGTTTAAATGCCAATTAAGATCAAATAATGATGATAGTCAAAATAAATAAACAGCATATTATAATGATAATGTTATGTTCATAAATGCTGCCTGATTATTATTATTATTATTATTATTTTATGTCCATGTGTTTGTCAGGTTATAGCCTATTGTTTCCAAAAATATCGCAATCATTTCCTGCATGTGAAAACAGCTCTGAGGTTCAGGAAAATAGGAAATAAAAAGCTGGCTGTTTTCTTGTGAAGGTGAAAGGCTTGTGTTGGTGATAAACAGATCCTGTGAGGTCAAAGTGTGTCAGCGCGCGCGTGATCTGGAGCTGATGACGATGATTTCTCTCTCTCTCTCTCTCTCTCTCTCTCTCTCTCTCTCTCTCTCTCTCAGGAATCACTTCTACAGCCTTAAACAGAAAACCCACAATCTCCTTCAAATAGCCAAATCCCGATTTTAAGAATCTCTTTCTTCTCCTCGGTTTTCTTTATGAATTATTTGTTTCGATTGTATCGTAATCTATCAATCCTCCTAAACTGGCCAAATAGCCTACATAAGAATCAATTATATATGAAATGTATAAATGTCTGTATAAAAAGACTTTTCTTTTTTTAATGAACGCATTTAATGCACCGTGATTTTTTTGAGTGTTTTAAATTGTTGTCCACGCAAATTCTTCCCGATTTGATGAAAGTGCGAATCAATAGCTTGAGTTATGTTTCGATTTGTGTTTTTATCTACAGTACACGCAGACATTGGCTCCGGCGTGCATCTGACACGCAGTGTGTAGGATCAGGGCTGTGGAGAGGATGCGTGTCATATGCACGAGAAGACTGTGTATACACGTCCAACACGTGCGCATCATTTACATGCAACAACAAAAAGTTGATTTCTGCGCATCAGTAACACGTTCTGCTGTTTATATTTGACGTACTATTTATACGCATTGTCACACACACACACACACACACACACACACCTTCAGAATCTCGAATCCTCCCACTGAGCCCCGGTTTCCACGAGACTCTGTGTCCAATGAGCGCGTGAGTGACGGTAAGACCGGACAGCACGAGACCGTTTCAGTACCTGCTGATGTGCTCACGCATAGAATAGAATAGAATAGAATAGAATAGAATAGAATAGAGTAGAATAGAATAGAATAGAATAGAATAGAATAGAATAGAATAGAATAGAATAGAGAATGAGCGGTCTGCGAATATCGTGGAACTCCTGCTCCTGAACAAAAGGTGGTGAGTAGCTGGAATGTTAAGATGTTTTCGTGAGTTTCGTTGTGAAATATTAATAAAAATAAATTATGTTGTGTTTAATTATAATGACATAATTATAGGACATATGAGGTCAGTATGTGTTAGTTTGGGCACAGTTTAACTCTTCGCATTATTGAGCAGGCTGATGATTCTTTATTCCTGAAGTTGTGCTGCATGTGTGTTCGGCAGCGGCCTGCACGGGTCAGATGTCCCGGATCTCCGTCTGGATCTGAGCTCGGTGACCGGAGCGATGAAGGAGAAGTCTAAGACGGCGGCGAGGACGCGGCGCGAGAAGGAGAACAGCGAGTTTTACGCGCTCGCCAGAATGTTGCCGTTACCGTCGGCCATCACGTCTCAGCTGGACAAAGCGTCCATCATCCGACTGACCAGCAGCTACCTGAAGATGCGACTGGTGCTCCCTCCAGGTCAGACGCTCGCTCGCGCGCTGATGCGTCATAATATACTATAATAACAGAAAAACACAAACCGCGCGGAACTTCACTGCATCGACCTAAATACACTGCTCCATGGACTAAAGCGGGTAGACATTTATTTTAACACCGCGAAAGTTACAACTACAAAAAAAAAAAAAAAAAACACATTACAGTGCCTAATTTTATGCCGTATATTGAAAAATAAAAAATAAACGAAAATTCAAAGGATCCCATATTGCTATATGTAATTCCTATGTTTTCTCAAATTTGTATTCTACTATTTTCATGCATTTAATATCTACTGCCGATCTGTCAGAGCATGTATTCTCCGAGAGAGAGAGAAATGATTTTTTGGCTATTATATCCTAAAGCCGCGTTTAAACGATGCGCTGTGCAAATCAACAGAACAATTATATCATATACAATCATAACTCCACAGGATTGTTTACAGGATCATTTATTTCGTTTTTATATTGACTTGACTTTTTAGCAAAGAAATAATGGTTCAGGTTCCTGTTGATTCACATGAATTATTGGCCGCGTGCCGTGTGTTTTAGAGGGGGATAAATAACACCTGTCCTCTACACTCTTAATACAGGAAGGGTTTTCATAGTCATCGAGGGCGAATAACCTTTAACATCCGTGGAACCCTTCAAAGGCACAAAATATTCTTTAAAGTAAAAAAAAAGGGGGGGGGGGGCGGGGGGTTAAAATGTTCAAAATGGCTCTTTTAGAAACTGTTCACTGAAACGATCTTTTGGTTCTTCTGTTGTAAAAAAACCCTTTTGGAACCTTTATTTTTAAGAATGTAGGCTACTTTTTTTTTTTCTTTTTTTTTTTCGAAACGAGAAAAAAAAACATTTGGATCCTAAAAAGATTTCCAAGTGACATTGTTTTTAAGAGTGTGAGAATCACTGACTGTGAACGATAGATAGATAGATAGATAGATAGATAGATAGATAGATAGATAGATAGATAGATAGATAGATAGATCGATCGATAGATAGATAGAAAAGGCGATGTTTTTGTGACAGAGATTGGGTTGCTCTGAGGGTCACGCGCGTGACTGCGCACCCGCCGCACTCATTAGACCGGGAGCGCGCACCGCGAGCACGAGTCACTTAAGATCAGATGAATTTCTAATTGATTCGGTTTCTTTCTTCTTCTTCTTCTTTAAACGAGCTGAACCGTCTGAGAGAAGCATGCTTTACATTAATCACGCGCTTCAATCAGAGCAGAAATCCGTGTTCATCGTCTCATGATGTTTACAAACCCGAGGAGAATACATGTTTGATTCGAGAAAATCAGATTATCAGCCGAATAATAATAATATTACAATTAACTATCAACCTTTTAACGACTCGTGTAAATAAAATCACACTTCACGTAGTTTCCTGCTTTATTCGCCTATAATTTATTTTGTCAATCTAGTGACAACAATGGAAACGTTGCCTTTTCACTTATTTTACATTTATTATAATTTACTTTAAATATGGAATATGCCAAAAAAAAATCCAGTAGGTCTAATATTTTTAATGATAAGCCTAATAATATTAATAATTATTAATTGTTAGTTGCAAATTAATATACAGTAGGCCGATAATGTAGGCTATTATAATAAATGTAATAATTATAAACTTAAATGTAAGCATTGATGCGAGTTAAAAACAAAACAGAATAATTGTTTACATTTGGTCGTTCAGTCTCCATATGATCCGAATCACCGCAATCTGCGAACAATTCCACTGATGGATCAACTCAGAGCCCAGGTGTGTGAGTGAGTGTGAGTGTGTGAGTGTGTGTGTGTGTGTGTGTGTGAGTGTGTGTGTCTGTGTGTGTGTGTGTGTGTGTGAGTGTGTGTGTCTGTGTGTGTGTGTGTGTGTGTGTGTGTGTGTGTGTGTGTGTGTGTGAGTGTGTGTGTGTGTGTGTGTGTGTGTGTGTGTGTGTGTGTGTGTGTGTCTGTGTGTGTGTGTGTGTGTGTGTGTGTGTGTGTGTGTGTGTCTGTGTGTGTGTGTGTGTGTGTGTGTGTGTGTGTGTGTGTGTGTGTGTGTGTGTGTGTGTGTGTGTGTGTGTCTGTGTGTCTGTGTGTGTGTGTGTGTGTGTGTGTGTGTGTGTGTGTGTGTGTGTGTGTGTGTGTGTGTGTGTGTGTCTGTGTGTGTGTGTGTGTGTGTGTGTGTGTGTGTGTGTCTGTGTGTGTGTGTGTGTGTGTGTGTGAGTGTGTGTGTGTGTGTGTGTGTGTGTGTAGCCTGCAGGGTCAGTTTGCCGTGAACATGTTTATTCATCTTATGAATAAAACAATGGCGTGCATTCGACTAGTTTAAAGCAGTGTAAGGAACTGTATTTTTAAGCCTGTGTATTTCTGTGAGAGGTAAATGTAGAATAAAGTTATTCATGTGTGTGTGTGAAGTGTGTGTGTGAAGTGTGTGTGTTTGTGTGTGTGTGTTCAGATCTCCGTTATTTACTTTTCTGAGCGACTGTTTGTTCACGAGCTTAGATTCACTCACAACATCGATTTGATGACTCTCTCTCTCTCTCTCTCTCTCTCACACACACACACACACACACACACACACACACACACACACAGAGAGAGAGAGAGAGAGATATAATATAAAAAATATGTATGTAATAATATACAAATCTTTTATAAAACAATTATTATAATATTAATAACAATTATAGTAATAATTATAATTATAATACTATAAAATTACTATCAAAATAGACTTGTTGTTTATATTATTATTATAACCATCTTTATGATAAATTTATAATGACAAATGTGGACTATTAAGCAGTTTTCCACTTTGCGTATATTACACACCTTAAAAGTGTTATTGTTTTTTAAATAAATAAATAAATTTATAATTGATAAACTTTAATAAATAATAATAATAATTACTGTTGTGGTAGTTGCTGTTATTATTATATATTATACATAGTTTTTGTTTATAATATAATATTAAAAATTGTTGTTGTTATAGACTATAATTGTGTATAGTGTATATCTATATTGGTAACGAGTATTATAATATTAACATTCGCTTAGTATATTGATCACGTGTTGATATGTGTGTGTGTGTGTGTGTGTGTGTGTGAGTGTGTGTGTGTTTGTGTGTGTCTATGTCTGTGTGTGTGATATATATTATTTCATGATAATGATGTGTGTGTGTGTGTGTGTGTGTGTGTGTGTGTGTGTGTGTGTGTGTGTAGGTTTGGGGGAGGTTTGGGGTCGAAGCAGATCTTTAGAAAACACAAACCTTGAGCTCGGATCTCATTTACTGCAGGTAATAATCAGCAAGATGCTCCAGGTAATATGAACACTTTATTATCATTATTATTATTATTATAATTATTATTATTATCTTTGGCTTGTGTTCATTCAGAAATAAATCAGAGGACACTGTGAAGTTAATGATTCATTTCCATGCAAATGCATTAGATCTGATTGGAAGATGATTAACGAAGCATGTTTGCAGATTGTCTCGGCGTTGGTTGTGTCTGTGGTGATGTGTCTGATGTTCTGTGATCTGCAGACGTTAGACGGCTTTATATTCGTGGTGGCTTGCGATGGGAAGATCATGTACATCTCAGAGACGGCGTCGGTTCACCTGGGTCTTTCACAGGTGAAGAGCTGACTAACATCTGTGTTTGTGCTGGTGTTCCTCCAGTGCAATCACACAGCTGCTTTCACACAGGTAGAGCTGACCGGGAACAGTATTTATGAGTACGTCCATCCGGCGGATCACGACGAGATGAGCGCGGTCCTGACGCCGCAGCCCTCGCTCCACACACAGCTCATCCACGGTGAGACCACACCAACATCTACACCTCTTTCAGACGATTCTCATGTGTTTCTACTGTAGGCGGAGAAAAATCACACAATTAGGACTGTTTTTGGCAACAAAAACTCAAATGGAATTCTAAACTTTAATGCAAAATATATAAAAAATATTATATAGAGAGAGATAATATATAATATATATAATTTTAATCTAAAATCTATTCTTATCTTTTTTAATCTAAAATCTGCTTTAAAATTTTTGTAAATAAAACAAACATTACTGTAATATAATTTCAAGCTATATTTTTAGTCTTTAAACTATTTATTTTCATTGTGACTTTTCGCAAAAAAAGTGCAAAAACATTTACAACTAAATTATGAAAAAAAATATGATTGAATATTAAAAAATCAGCATCTAGAATTTTTATAGATGTAAATATTATTTTGAAGTTTGCTGTAAAAGAATTATGTATATTATTATACACTAAAACATTAAGATAAATAGAAAAATACAATTATATCATATTTATATAACACAATAATTATAGCAGTCATTCTGTCAAAATTCCACGCTTTCACCAATTTTTCTCCAAAGCTCAAATTTTCCAAAAATTATTTCAATGCCAATTTTTTAATTTGTAATTTTTATCTCAGAAAAATATGACTAAATGAGAATCATTTCATGCATATAATCCCGACTGATGTCTGCGATGTGAATTTTGCAGAGCATGAAGCAGAGCGCTCGTTCTTCTTGAGAATGAAGTGTGTTTTGGCCAAACGTAACGCCGGGTTGACGAGCGGAGGATATAAGGTACACACACACACACACACATGGACGAACACCGCGTCAGCTGACGGTCACTAACAGAGCGTGACCTTTGACCCCGCAGGTCATCCACTGCAGTGGCTATCTGAAGACGTCTGCGCTGGACTGCTATCAGAACGTGGGTCTGGTGGCGGTGGGACACACTTTACCTCCCAGCGCCGTCACCGAGATCAAGCTTCACAGCAACATGTTCATGTTCAGAGCCAGTCTAGACATGAAGCTCATCTTCCTCGACTCCAGGTGAGCGGCGGAGAGAGATATGACCCATACATGCAATAAATAAACTAAATAAAACACGACTGCTGTTCTGTGCCTCTAAGGGTTTCAGAGCTGACAGGATATGAGCCACAGGACCTGATTGAGAAGACCCTGTATCATCACGTGCACAGCTGTGACAGCTTTCACCTGCGCTGCTCTCATCACCTCTGTGAGTCCAAATCACATTGAAATACATCCTAAAGAGAGGAATCCAAAGACATGGATCTTTATATGTGATGTGTTATGTGTGAGCATTAGGATTTTAAAATCAACTCCGAACCTGGATCCTTGCTGCAGAATTTAGCACACATTGCAGTTTGTTGAGTGTAGTTATAGAAAGCCCAGCAAGAAGTGTATTACAGTAGTCAATTTGGGAGAATACGAAAGTATAAATAAGCCTTTCGGTCACAGATAGCTAGAAAAATAATGGGCCTAAAATTGAACCCTGGGGAACACCTGTAATTTTGTGATTGTAAGAGATTGTGTTCGACTATCAAAAGCGGCACTAAGATCAAGAAGAAGAACTAGAATCGGAGGCTACAGGAAAATATATTTTATTGTATTAATTATTATAAGTTTGTATATTAATTAATTAATCAATTAATAAAACAATTATTAATAATATATGTTTTTATAATTTTATAAAAAATTATATTATTATTATTTTTTTTTTTTGCCAATAGCAATGTTAAAAAGTATTATTTGGATATACATAATTTATTTATATAGATATGTTAATGTTAATTTCATTAATAGATTTAAAAGCTGTATCTGTTAATATAATTTAATGGATGCGAGCTGACATGGACTAACAATCAACAGTTTTATTGTTATTAACTAATGTTAGCAAACATTAACTAGATAAAAACGTTTGTCAAGTACTGCAACATACATACATAAATATTATGTCTTTACATATTTAACACATGCACATACACACACACACACACACACACACACATGCAAACATACACACACACACCAATACACACACTCAAACACCCAATCAAACACACACACGCACACACACTCAAACACACACACACACACACACATTTACTATCCTTTTTCTGTCTAATTTTGTCAGATTTTGTTGTTTTGTCATTTTAAACAGTCATAATGAAATGTATGTTCCACTCTTTCTGAGCCTTACAAATGTTTCATAAATGAATATGAGTTCAGTAGAATCAGTTTGATGTGTAATGTGTGTCTGTGTCTCTGCAGTGCTGGTCAAAGGTCAGGTGACCACTAAATATTACCGCTTCCTGTCCAAACACGGCGGCTGGGTTTGGGTGCAGAGTTACGCCACCATCGTTCACAATATTCGCTCGTCTCGTCCACACTGCATCGTCAGCGTCAACTACGTCCTCACGTGAGTCACGCCAACATCTCCCTCTCAAACACACCTCACGATGGAATAAAGAACACACACACACAGGTCAAACCCAGGTCGTCTGAAACACAATACATACGGCTGTCAGACACGGTGAAAACATGCGTCTGGTAACACAAGCCTGTCAGGTGTACATTCAAGATCAGAGTTCAGTTCAGACGAGACACAGCTGTGAAATCAGAAATCAGACACATTGCACAAGCTTTGCTTTGAGTCACAGGACTCCTGTCGCTTTAAGAAAACACCTTACACATTCACTGCCCACTTCTGACCCGCTGAAACAGTCATAACTTCATATTTGTCACCTGAGACCGTACTGTGTCTGATCAGTCACTTGTGCTGAAAGAGTGTGTGAGAGATATGAGGAAGAGGCTGAATGTATTTTACAGAGACTAATCTAACTAATGCATGTAAAAAATATTAAATAATAAACAAATAAATAATAATTCAGGACAATAAACATACATATAGGAGACAGAAATCTTTTTGGCTTGAACACAAGGTTTGGGGGCGGGACCAATGTTCTAACTGCGTTAAAATATTTTAATTGTGTTGAGTTAATGCAGCCCTATATATGATGTGTATTTTGATCATTTTCATTTTTTTTGGCATTTTTAAACAGATCTGGATGCAAAAGTTGTTAAAAGTGTACTTTTTATATATATATATAAATGAATAACGTGCAAAAAAAAAAAAAATGTTTGCACTTTTTTGAAGTGTTTTTGGGCGAGCTCCAGCAGTGTATGTTGAGTGTAATCATGTGTGTGTTCAGGGACACGGAGTACAGAGGCCTGGCGCTGTCTCTGGAGCAGCTCAAGCCCAGCAAACCTGCGTTCCCTTACCCTAACCAGACCCCAGCCAAGACCCGCGCTTCTCCGTACTCTCAGGTTCAGTCAGAATAAATCATCTCAGTCACAGACGCACTCAAAGCCCTAATGCACTTTACAGATGCATGATGTATAAAATGCATATATGTTTCACTCACTATATTATCATCACTGGTTCATTTTGTGTGTATTTATTTATGTATACACCAAGGCTGCATTTATTTGCTTAATAATACAGTAAAAAACATTAATATTTCTTGAGTGCGTTTTCAAAGTTTTCTCTCTTCACTTCCTGTTTTTTAGCAGTTTCCGTTCTTCCAGCCCGAGCGCTCAGATTCCGATCGCGACAGCCAATGGGACGGCAGCCCTCTGACAGACTCCGCCTCCCCGCAGCGACTGGACACGTGTGCTCAAACACACACACACACACACGCCTCACACACACAGAGAGAGGGATGGTGGGACGCCACTAAAGCAACTCCACACGTCCATCAAACTCACGGTGAGTCAGAAACATTTCTGATTATTATCAGTACTGAAAACAGTTTGTGTTTCTCTGGAAACTGTGATGTACATCTATTCTTAAATTTGGAATCATTTAAATATATACATCTAGTGAAAAGTCTCTTCTGCTCACCAAGGTTGCATTTATTTAATCAAAAAATACATTGAAATATGATTCCAGTTAAAAACGAGTTATTTTCTATTCTAATATATTTTAAAATCTTATTTATTTATGTGATCTAAACTGTATTTTATTTTTTTATTTTTATTTTTTACTATAATAATATAATAAAAAAAATTCCAGGATTCACAGATCAGTAAAAGGTTCAAACAGCATTTATCTGAAATATAAATCTTTTGTAACATTATACATTTCTTCAATGGCACTTTTGATGGTTTTAATACTTCCTTGATGAATAAAAATATTTTATTTATTTTTTTGTTTAAGAAAAAACACAACAAAAAGATTTCTTAATTCATTAAAAATGAAAGTGTTTAAATAGTTTTGTCGCTGATGTCATGAAGTACATGAGTGTTTTCAAAAGTATCATTCTTTTATTCACAACTTTAATTTGTTAAGCCGTGAGTTACATTGAATTTATAAAAGCTAATGCGTGTTGTTTAGTTATTCCATATATACATGGTAAGGTTTCACAAAATAAAACAGAGCAAATAAAGTATAATGATGATATTAATAACAACAGTATTCTTCCACCAAACAATGTAGCTCCTCAGAGTCAGTTGTGTTTGCAACACAGTGGTTGCCGAGCAACACACAAACGTAAACAAAGGTGTTTGTTACTTTGTAGCATCAGTCAGCTGTGAACGTGGCTCAGCCAATCAGAATCAAGCACCGGAACTAACCGGTTAATAATAAAAATATCTAGAACTGAACATCTTTAGAGACACAAACACAGGAACTTCAACACGCAGATATTCAGTAAAAACGTCACGGTTTCATGAAATCTCTCCGGCAGCTCACTGGGACGAGGAGCACGTGGACGGATCTCCAGGCTCCTCGGGCGATTCGAGAGACAGTTCAGGGATTTCCCAGAGCCGGATGGGTGCCAGACCGGAGCCGATTAAAGTGGAGGACGTCTGCATGAGTGACGTCTTCTCGTCCGTCTGCAGAGGACCGCCCCGTCTCGTCCTGCACCGAGACGACAGAGACGAGAGTCCAGCCTCGCTGTCCGCTCTGAGCAGTCCCGGCTCCGACAGACTGTCCCATTACGACGTGAACACACACATGCACTTTCAGACCAGCACCACACACAACGGCACATCGGTCATCATCACCAACGGCAGCTGACCGCAAAACACCTGCTGTTTACCAGCCTGCAGCACTAAACCAGTCAGAAGAGAAGCTGAATAAATCAGCTCTCCAGTCATGTATGGTTTGGACGATATCTGTCTGAGATGCAACTGTTTGAAAATCTGGAATCTGAGGGAGCAAAAAATCTAAATATTGAGAAAATCATCTTTAAAGTTGTTCAGATGAAGTTCTTAGCAATGCATATTACTAATCAAACATTAAGTTTTGATATATTTACGGTTGGACATTTATTACATGATCATTACTTAATATCCTGTTTAAGAACGATTGATAATTTTGACCCAAACAATATTCCTGTCTATTGCTCCAAATACCTGTCTGCTTCTGTGCTGCAGGGACACATGTGATAGTGTTCATGTGTTGCTATTTACAAGCACTAGTATCAAAAACACATGTAGGTCAGAATACAACCTTAAAAAGGAAGAAATTATAGTTTGCATGATGAAAATACATTTGTTTTTGCACTGTGGCATTATTTAAGAACCTTTACTTTAATGCAATGTTTTTCAGTTTGTACAGGAATGGCTGTACTGCTTTTAATCAGTTGGTTTTACAGTAGAAGACTGTTTTGCATTGTGGCATTATTATCATATGAATTACCCGCTATCATTATTCCTAACCCTATTTACAGATTCACAGAATGTAGTTATTGCTTTTAATTTGTTAACTAAAATAAAATCCATAGTTTTTAATGGATTAAGAATGAACAAAGAAAATAAGGTTTATTGTTTGCTCCGTGGCAATATTTGCATGAGCTGAAAAAAATTTGTTTTGCGTTTCCCCTGAGTCAGTATTTTCATGTCGAACATTTTCACCTTAAATGTCTTTTTTTAAATGCAAAATCAATTAGATTTTGCAGTATTTACAGATTACAGTTGCATTGTTGTGCTGACTTTAATTTGTTGATTTTAATTTTAAATATATATATATGATTTATAGTAATCTAAATAAAATAATACAAGCTAAATGCAAGAAGAAAATCATGTTTGCATTAGTGCACCGCAATATTTTCATGTAAATTCAACCAAGTTCTCATAATTTTGATCCAAAATTAAATATATCTTGTATTATTTGCATTTCATAGTTGCATTGGTTTTATATATAAATCTATTATTTACAGTAATATAAAACAAATGATAACTGAAAAAAATATGAATGCAGAATGCATGAAGAAAACTAATTTTTTATTCAATTCACCCCAAATCTCATTATTCTGATGCAAAATCAATTATACTTTGGCATAATGGTATAATAACAAGGTGCATCACATTAAATTTGATTGTTACAAAATAAGCAGCTACATTTTCTTTGTGCATAATATAATTCCTTGAAATTTGAGGAAAATAATTTTCCTGTGGTTTTTATTAAATTCACACGTGAAATTATCAAAGCTGTCCACTGAGATTATGATTACATTTTATATACAATTAATTTAATAAATCCAAAAATGTGTGTATATTTCGGTGTTTAGAAGTATTTTCTGTCATTTCTGAGAAGAGCTTTGGATTTAATTCATTTTCTTGTACACCGTGTTCTTAAGAAAAGGTTTCACGTCATGCTGCGTCAGTGCTTTGATTTGTGCATGTGTGCAGATGTGACCAGAGGCATTTTTACACAAATTAAATGTGTGTGTGTGTGTGTGAGAGAGAGAGAGAGAGAGAGAGAGCGAGAGAGAGAGAGTGTGTGTGTGTGTATGTGTGTGTGAGAGAGAAAGAGAGAGAGAGAGAGCGAGAGAGTGTGTGTGTGTGTGTGTGTGTGAGAGAGAGATTACAGCTCCAAACCTCTACACACACACATCTATAGTCTTATTTCTCAAAAGGACAGTAAACAGATAAACACACAGCTCAAAATAATGTGATCAATTAGAATAAAGACACCCAACAAACACATAGCAATGCCCACGACAACCTAGCAACCACTAACACCACCCTAGCAACGAATCAGTGTGTTTTGTATTGGGAAGCTTCAGATATTTAATAACGACTAGTTCAAACATTATCTACATTATGTTAGCGTCCAATCAGCTGGCTCTGCCCCTGACATGCTCCGCCCCTTCGCCTGTGTCTGTCTACCCATAACCCCCTGGGGCTTCCATCATCCCGCTGTGTGTGTTGTTGAGTGTCAGTAAGCGTGTTAATGTATTCCAGCTCAGCTCCGTCTCATGGGAAGATTAATAACTAATTACTACAGGTCACTCAACCAGATGGGCTTCCTGTGTGTGTGTGTGTGTGTGTGTGTGTGAGAGAGAGAGAGAGAGAGAGTGTGTGTGTGTGTGTGTGTGAGAGAGAGAGAGAGAGAGAGAGAGTGTGTGTGTGTGTGTGTGTGTGTGTGAGAGAGAGAGAGAGAGAGAGAGAGAGCGAGAGAGTGTGTGTGTGTCAGGAAGTGATGCAGGTGTGTGTGTGTGTGTGTGTGTGTGTGTGTGTGTGTGTATCAGGAAGTGATGCAGGTGTGTGTGTGTGTGTGTCTGCTTTATTGTCAATTCTTCCACATGTACAGTACACACATACAGAGAATCGAAATTGTGTTACTCTCAGACCCCGGTGCGCACAGATAACATTAACATTAAAGCCTAAAAATCTAGATCAAAATATAAAATGTAGATACAAATATACAATAAGGGAATGTAAAAAAAGACATATGATAAAATTAAAAATAGTTAAATAAAGCAGCGCAAGGCAAAAGGCAGTTAGAGTGCAAATCAATGAAGTGAACAACGGTGCAGATAAAAGATTATTTAGTGCAAAAAAACCCAATGCTGCACAAAGTGACTGGTGCATGTCATCGTATATTAGTGGGGAGGGGGAGGGATTGGGGGAGGGGTTCATAGTTCAGTGGTGCCTGGGTCAGAAGAGGGGAGGGGGGGCAGGTTCGGGAGTGAGTTCAGCTTCCTGACAGCCTGGTGGATGAAGCTGTCCTTCAGTCTGCTGGTCCTGGCCTGGACACTCCACAGTGATGCAGCTCGACAGGATGCTCTCGATGGTGCCTCTGTAGAAGGTGTATGTGATGGGGGGTGGGGCTCTGGCTCTCCTCAGTTTGCAGAGGAAGTAGAGACGCTGTTGTGATTTCTTGGCCAGTGCTGTGGTGTTTTCAGTCCAGGAGAGGTCCTCTGTGATGTGCACACCCAGGAACTTGGTGCTGCTCACTCTCTCCACAGTCGCACCGTTGATGGTCAGAGGAACGTGCTGAGTGTGTGCTCTCCTGAAGTCTACAACAATCTCCTTCATCTTCTGCACATTCAGAGAGAGATTGTTGTCACTGCACCATCCGGACAGGCGGCTCACCTCACTCCTGTAGTTAGTCTCA
>NC_068399.1:27915086-27919389 GCF_023724105.1 Carassius gibelio | reverse complement strand
AAAACATTTGCAAACAACTTTGTTAATTCTTTCAACCCTTTGCTTCAGTAAATGTCGGTGGAATTATATTTATATAACTTGTGTTTGCAGATCAACATAATGGGACTCAATAAAACAGAAGAACGCGTGTGTGAGAGAGAGACGAGGTTTCACTGCTGTCTGAAGTGTGTGAAGTCTCCATGTGTTCGGGAGTGTGACCTCGCACCTGACGCGACGCGACGCGCGAGCGCACCGTTTGGCACGAGCACGCGCACACAGCTATATAAAGACCCCAGAGTCGAGTCCGAGCATCATTCCGCTCAGAGTTTACTCTTCAGCTTCTCTTTCCTCCGACACGATGGAGAAAGTCCCCTTCACGCACGGATTCAGCTCTGAAACCAGCGCGACGCGACCCTGGAGACCCTGGATCCACAGAAACAACGCTTCGAAGGTGCGTTCAGCTGTTATTAGACGCACTGTTCTTGTGATGATGATATGAACTGATCTCTGTATTAAAGATCTCTGTTATTCCACAGCCTTATGAGAGAGCATCATCTGAGCAGCTCCTGAAAGCGCCTGAGGTCACACACCCCGTCAAGTGAGTTCCGCTTTTCTAAAGCTTCAGGGGTTTATTACATATTACATTGTATCATTCTGAAACATTCCGTGAATCTTACTTTTGACCGCTTCCTGAAACTTGTAACATTTGAAGAACGTTAGATGAAGATTCCGTGTGATCATTTTCAAACGTTCTGGGAATGTTACAAAAGAACGTTAGATGAACATCCATCTGAAACATTCTATTAATGATGTTTAAATGTTGAACGAGCGTTGTATTAATGTTCCTGGTGTTGTGTAAGATGTGATCTGATCTGTGGGACTCTTCTTGATTTCTGCAGGTTGTTCTGGCCCAGATCTCGCTGTTTCGATTACCTGTACCTGGACGCCGAGGTCCTCCTGCGCAGTTATCCGGTTCAGGCCACTATCTGTCTGTGTGAGGACTCAGAGAGCGAGGATGAGGAGGAGGATGAAGAGCACGAGAAGAACCTCAGCTGAAGACCTTCATCACTTCATTTAGTCCATGCATGTACATAGTTGTGAATATGTGTATAAAACTAGAAGTTGACATGTAAATATTTTATTTTTTAGTATTTGTTAAATTATTCTACATGCCAGCTGTAACTTATTTCCTATGAATAAATATTTGAAATATTAGTTTTGTTCATTCTCTGAATCACGAGGTTGTCGAAAAGCAATGTCAGCAATCCTGATGTGAGTCTTAACAGAAAACCAAATGAAAAACATGAATCATCATCTCATTAAATTATGAAAACAGTATTCGTCTGAAAGCTGAAATCATCCAGGTTTTTTATGTTGTAAAAAAAAAAAACTTGGACATTATGGGAACGTTACTTTTGAACGTTCTCTGAAACATTTCTCTAGCAACATTTAAAGCATCTTCAGGCAGAAGCGTTCCATTAGTGTTTCTGCGCTAACCCTTAGAGAACATTATTAAAGAGCAGATGGCGAGTGTTCCTTAATGAACGTCTGCTCATATCTTCCACTGAATGTTTCTGTGTCTGTGGTTAAAGTCGTCGGCCAAATGAACAAACCAATGTTAAAAACTAATCGAAATGTTATTAATCTGTTTTATTCGGACTCTAATGGTTCAGTGTTATAGAACATACAGACAGCACTGAATGAAACTGAGACTGAGAGACATTCTCTTTACTCAGAAAGCTCACTGGACAGATGTTTCAGTGTGTGTGTGTGTGTGTGTGTGTGTTTGACACCTGCTCAGGCGTCACATGCACGTGTTAATGTCTGAACACCACACTGTTTTACCGTCTCTTTCCCAGACACACAGACTCCTCTCACACACTCCGAGAGCATTACAGATCTGACATCTGCTCACACACACAGTCTTTCCTTGTCACACAGTTTCTGAAAGCCACACACACCAGATCTACAAAACATACACTCATTCTGGATCCTCGACTCAGTTTCCAACTTCATAAAACACAACACACAGTTCTCTGTGTAACACACACAAATCTGACAGGAATTAATATCATGGCAAATATTTGCTTTTGAGATGTGTTTGTGATATTTTGAATGTGTCACTGATGAATAAAAGTGTTTATTTCTTTCTCAAAACGAATCTCACTGAGCACAGAGTTCTGAACAGCAGTGAGTTTAGCCTTTATGAAATTAAAAATAACACTGAATTATCTAAAGATTGTGATTCCTGCAGTTATGTGTGAATATCAGTGACCGTGGGAAAGCAGAACATGTGTGTGTGTGTGTGTGTGTACTGAGGTGTTGTGTTGGGAATATGTTGGAGTGTGTGAAGTGTGTGTGTGTGTGTGTGTGAGGGTGTTAACTGTTGTGTCCATTAAGACTGTGTGTAGATTCACACGTCTGTCTAATATATAACAGTTAATAAACTTATAAGTAACTTATAAGTAATAACTAAGAAAGATTTTTAAATGTTACCATTTATATAAAATTTATATTTAGTTTTATATCATTTTTCATTTCAACTTATTTCAGCCAAAATTGTCCTTTACCTTTTTATCTAATATTTATATTTAATTTCATTTCATTTAAACTTTATTTAAAAAAAAATAAAACAAAATAACAGTTTTAGTTTAATAGATAAAACCCCTGAAAGCAGTGCTCTGTAAAAAATATTTTTTAGAATCAAATTAATATTTAGAAGTGAAGAATGTTTTGCTGTGTGTTGGTGAACTTTTGACCAGCCTTATCTCAGACTCCCATGAAAGGTGTGAGTGTGTGTGTGTGAGAGTGTGTGTGTGAGAGTGTGTGATTTAACACTGTTAGAGATGTTGTGTGACTGTGGGAACTCGTGTGTGGTGTGTTTCTGAGCCGTTATGAGCTCTGTATCATCATATCTCAGCGTCCAGAGGTTTATCTGACCCCAGGACTGCTCTGTGATGACCCCCCCATAAACCTCAGATCTGTGTGAGAGTGTGTGAGCTACACAGAGGTGTGTGTATGTGTGAGAGAGAGAGTGTGTGAGAGAGTGTGTGTGTGAGAGTTAGTGATCTGTATTTTTATTTTTATTTAATTTTCAAGCACATCTGGATCAGGTTTTCCTGCACATACAAACGATATTCATGTTGTTATGTAAGATTTAATTGAACTTAATTACCACCTTCTTTTAAAAATAAAGAAAAAACTAATGATTTTGCATGACACAATGAGCAAAATATTTCTATTTTTATATATATATATATTTATTCAACAGACTACTGCCAATTTTTGTAATTTGTTTGTAAACATACAATTATGATTTTTTTTTAAATTATGGTTACATAATACAATTGTAATTAAACATTTATTTAATTATTTTATGGCTAATTTTGTTCATAACAAATTGTAATAATAATAATAATAATTATAATAATATTATTATACTTTCTATAATTCTAATTTGGAGCTAATATAAGGACACTTTTATGTAAATTGCTTAAAAAAAACATTTTACAAAAAATTATCCTCATATTAGCCCCAAATTAGAATTATTTATATATATATATATATATATATATATATATATATATATATATATATATATATATATATATATATATATATTGTTCCTGTGGCTCAGTAGAGCATTGTGTTAGCAGCGCAAAAGGTTGTTGGTTGGATTCCCAGGGAACACATACTGGTTAAAAAAAATAAAATAAAATAAAATAATAAATAATTATAACCTGAATTCACAATAAAAGCCTCTGCTAAATGCATAAATACAAATATATACACACACTTGTATATGTATAGTAAAGACTACGGCAGCAGAGGGCGCTGTTTCACCGGGTTGTTTGTCTTGGATAAATCCAGTCAGATTCATTTTCATGTAATATTTCCCTCCAGACTCACTGATGTTGCTTGTTGAGCACCGTATCAGTAATTCTGTTTTAAAAAGTCATATTTAAATAAAGTAAATGCTCACAGAGCACGTGCTGCAGAATAGTTTCTAACCACGTGCGTTACATTCCAGCAGCTTAAACACATATTTACACATCTGCTAGCGAAAACCTGAAAATATCATTGACTTTTCTTTAATATATATATCTTTTTAACCATTGAGAAAGTCTATGTTGTCATTTTTAGCTATAAACGTATATAACAACAAGATAAAGCATTTTAAATTGCATACAAACATGGATGCGTGAGGCTCTAGTTATTTTAGCTGCTTGATAACTAGTTATTAATTTAATTTAATTCATATTTGCAAACACAATGGTTTATATAGCAAGTAATACTTTAAGGTTTAACTAGTAACGTTCCCATA
>NC_068399.1:27902586-27910086 GCF_023724105.1 Carassius gibelio | reverse complement strand
GGCTTCACAAATTAAAGTTGTGAATAAAAGAATGATACTTTTGAAAACACTTATGTACTTCATGACATCAGCGACAAAACTATTTAAACACTTTCATTTTTAATGAATTAAGAAATCTTGTTGTTGTGTTTATTCTTAAACAAAAAAATTTCTAAAATATTTTTATTCATCAAGGAAGTATTAAAACCATCAAAAGTGCCATTGAAGAAATGTATAATGTCACAAAAGATTTATATTTCAGATAAATGCTGTTTGAACTTTTTACTGATCTGTGAATCCTGGAATTTTTTTTATTATATTATTATAGAAAAAAAAATAAAAAAAATAAAATAAAATACAGTTTTGATCACATAAATAAATAAGATTTTAAAATATATTAGAATAGAAAATAACTCGTTTTTAACTGGAATCATATTTCAATGTATTTTTTGATTAAATAAATGCAACCTTGGTGAGCAGAAGAGACTTTTCACAGATGTATATATTGAAATGATTCCAAATTTAAGAATGGATGTACATCACAGTTTCCAGAGAAACACAAACTGTTTTCAGGACTGATAATAATCAGAAATGTTTCTGACTCACCGTGAGTTTGATGGACGTGTTGAGTTGCTTTAGTGGCGTCCCACCATCCCTCTCTCTGTGTGTGTGAGGCGTGTGTGTGTGTGTGTGTTTGAGCACACGTGTCCAGTCGCTGCGGGGAGGCGGAGTCTGTCAGAGGGCTGCCGTCCCATTGGCTGTCGCGATCGGAATCTGAGCGCTCGGGCTGGAAGAACAGAAACTGCTAAAAAACACAGAACAGGAAGTGAAGAGAGAAAAAATAAATGCAGCCTTGGTGTATACATAAATAAATACATACATACAAAATGAACCAGCGATGATAATATAGTGAGTCAGTGAAACATCGAAAATATGCATTTTATACATCATGCATCTGTATTAGGGCTTTGAGTGACTGAGATGATTTCTTCTGACTGAACCTGAGAGTACGGAGAAGCGCGGCTCTTGGCTGGGGTCTGGTTAGGGTAAGGGAACGCAGGTTTGCTGGGCTTGAGCTGCTCCAGAGACAGCGCCAGGCCTCTGTACTCCGTGTCCCTGAACACACACATGATTACACTCAACATACACTGCTGGAGCTCGCCCAAAAACACTTCAAAAAAGTGCAAACATTTTTTTTTTTTTTTGCACGTTATTAATTTATATATATATAAAAAGTACACTTTTAACAACTTTTGCATCCAGATCTGTTTAAAAATGCCAAAAAAAAATTAAAATGATCAAAATACACATCATATATAGGGCTGCATTAACTTAACACAATTAAAATATTTTAACGCAGTTAGAACATTGGCCCCGCCCCCAAACCTTGTGTTCAAGCCAAAAAGATTTCTGTCTCCTATGTATGTTTATTGTCCTGAATTATTATTTATTTGGTTATTATTTAATATTTTTTACATGCATTAGTTAGATTAGTCTCTGTAAAATACATTCAGCCTCTTCCTCATATCTCTCACACACTCTTTCAGCACAAGTGACTGATCAGACACAGTACGGTCTCAGGTGACAAATATGAAGTTATGACTGTTTGAGCGGGTCAGAAGTGGGCAGTGAATGTGTAAGGTGTTTTCTTAAAGCGACAGGAGTCCTGTGACTCAAAGCAAAGCTTGTGCAATGTGTCTGATTTCTGATTTCACAGCTGTGTCTCGTCTGAACTGAACTCTGATCTTGAATGTACACCTGACAGGCTTGTGTTACCAGACGCATGTTTTCACCGTGTCTGACAGCCGTATGTATTGTGTTTCAGAAGACCTGGGTTTGACCTGTGTGTGTGTGTGTTCTTTATTCCATTGTGAGGCGTGTTTGAGAGGGAGATGTTGGCGTGACTCACGTGAGGACGTAGTTGACGCTGACGATGCAGTGTGGACGAGACGAGCGAATATTGTGAACGATGGTGGCGTAACTCTGCACCCAAACCCAGCCGCCGTGTTTGGACAGGAAGCGGTAATATTTAGTGGTCACCTGACCTTTGACCAGCACTGCAGAGACACAGACACACATTACACATCAAACTGATTCTACTGAACTACTGAACTCATATTGATTTATGAAACATTTGTAGGGCTCAGAAAGAGTGGAACATACATTTCATTATGCCTGTTTAAAATGACAAAACAAAACAAAATCTGACAAAATTAGACAAAAAAAGGATAGTAAATGTGTGTGTGTGTGTTTGAGTGTGTGTATTGGTGTGTGTGTGTATGTTTGCATGTGTGTGTGTGTGTGTATGTGCATGTGTTAAATATGTAAATACATCATATTTATGTATGTATGTTGCAGTACTTGACAAACTTTTTTATCTAGTTAATGTTTGCTAACATTAGTTAATAACAATAAAACTGTTGATTGTTAGTCCATGTCAGCTCGCATCCATTAAATTATATTAACAGATACAGCTTTTAAATCTATTAATGAAATTAACATTAACATATCTATATAAATAAATTATATATATCCAAATAATACTTTTTAACATTGCAATAAAAATAATAATATAATTTTTTATAAAATTATAAAAACATATATTATTAATAATTGTTTTATTAATTGATTAATTAATTAATATACAAATTTATAATAATTAATACAATAAAATATATTTTCCTGTAGCCTCCGATTCTAGTTCTTCTTCTTCTTGATCTAAGTGCCGCTTTTGATAGTCGAACACAATCTCTTACAATCACAAAATTACAGGTGTTCCCCAGGGTTCAATTTTAGGCCCATTATTTTTCTAGCTATCTGTGACTGAAAGGCTTATTTATACTTTCGTATTCTCCCGAAATGACTACTGTAATACACTTCTTGCTGGGCTTTCTATAACTACACTCAACAAACTGCAATGTGTGCTAAATTCTGCAGCAAGGATCCAGGTTCGGAGTTGATTTTAAAATCCTAATGCTCACATAACACATATAAAGATCCATGTCTTTGGATTCCTCTGTTTAGGATGAATTTCGATGTGATTTGGACTCACGGAGGTGATGAGAGCAGCGCAGGTGAAAGCTGTCACAGCTGTGCACGTGATGATACAGGGTCTTCTCAATCAGGTCCTGTGGCTCATATCCTGTCAGCTCTGAAACCCTTAGAGGCACAGAACAGCAGTCGTGTTTTATTTCGTTTATTTATTGCATGTATGTGTCATATCTCTCTCCGCCGCTCACCTGGAGTCGAGGAAGATGAGCTTCATGTCTAGACTGGCTCTGAACATGAACATGTTGCTGTGAAGCTTGATCTCGGTGACGGCGCTGGGAGGTAAAGTGTGTCCCACCGCCACCAGACCCACGTTCTGACAGCAGTCCAGCGCAGACGTCTTCAGATAGCCACTGCAGTGGATGACCTGCGGGGTCAAAGGTCACGCTCTGTTAGTGACCGTCAGCTGACGCGGTGTTCGTCCATGTGTGTGTGTGTGTGTGTACCTTATATCCTCCGCTCGTCAGCCCGGCGTTACGTTTGGCCAAAACACACTTCATTCTCAAGAAGAACGAGCGCTCTGCTTCATGCTCTGCAAAATTCACATCGCAGACATCAGTCGGGATTATATGCATGAAATGATTCTCATTTAGTCATATTTTTCTGAGATAAAAATTAAAAATTAAAAAATTGGCATTGAAATAATTTTTGGAAAATTTGAGTTTTGGAGAAAAATTGGTGAAAGCGTGGAATTTTGACAGAATGACTGCTATAATTATTGTGTTATATAAATATGATATAATTGTATTTTTCTATTTGTCTTAATGTTTTAGTGTATAATAATATACATAATTCTTGTACAGCAAACTTCAAAATAATATTTGCATATATAAAAATTCTAGATAATATTCAATCATATTTTTTTTCATAATTTAGTTGTAAATGTTTTTGCACTTTTTTTGTGAAAAGTCACAATGAAAATAAATAGTTTAAAGACTAAAAATATAACTTGGAAATATATTACAGTAATGTTTGTTTTATTTACAAAAATTTTAAAGCACATTTTAGATTAAAAAAGATAAGAATAGATTTTAGATTAAAATTATATATATATTATATATATGATTTTATAAATTTTTATCTCTCTCTCCCTCTCTCTCTATATAATAATTTTTATATATTTTGCATTAAAGTTTAGAATTCCATTTGAGTTTTTTGTTGCCAAAAACAGTCCTAATTGTGTGATTTTTCTCCGCCTTCATTAGAAACACATGAGAATCGTCTGAAAGAGGTGTAGATGTTGGTGTGGTCTCACCGTGGATGAGCTGTGTGTGGAGCGAGGGCTGCGGCGTCAGGACCGCGCTCATCTCGTCGTGATCCGCCGGATGGACGTACTCATAAATACTGTTCCCGGTCAGCTCTACCTGTGTGAAAGCAGCTGTGTGATTGCACTGGAGGAACACCAGCACAAACACAGATGTTAGTCAGTTCTTCACCTGTGAAAGACCCAGGTGAACCGACGCCGTCTCTGAGATGTACATGATCTTCCCATCGCAAGCCACCACGAATATAAAGCCGTCTAACGTCTGCAGATCACAGAACATCAGACACATCACCACAGACACAACCAACGCCGAGACAATCTGCAAACATGCTTCGTTAATCATCTTCCAATCAGATCTAATGCATTTGCATGGAAATGAATCATTAACTTCACAGTGTCCTCTGATATATTTCTGAATGAACACAAGCCAAAGATAATAATAATAATAATAATAATAATAATAATAATGATAATAAAGTGTTCATATTACCTGGAGCATCTTGCTGATTATTACCTGCAGTAAATGAGATCCGAGCTCAAGGTTTGTGTTTTCTAAAGATCTGCTTCGACCCCAAACCTCCCCCAAACCTACACAACACACACACACACACACACACACACATCATTATCATGAAATAATATATATCACACACACAGACATAGACACACACAAACACACACACACTCACACACACACACACACACACACACACACACACACTCACACACACACACACACACACACATATCAACACGTGATCAATATACTAAGCGAATGTTAATATTATAATACTCGTTACCAATATAGATATACACTATACACAATTATAGTTTATAACAACAACAATTTTTTATATTATATTATAAACAAAAACTATTTATAATATATAATAATAACAGCAACTACCACAACAGTAATTATTATTATTATTTATTTATTTATTATTAAGTTTATTAATTATAAATTTATTTATTTATTTAAAAAACAAGAACACTTTTAAGGTGTGTAATATACGCAGCAAAGTGGAAAACTGCTTAATAGTCCACATTTGTCATTATAAATTTATCATAAAGATGGTTATAATAATAATATAAACAACAAGTCTATTTTGATAGTAATTCTATAGTATTATAATTATAATTATTACTATAATTGTTATTAATATTATAATAATTGTTTTATAAAAGATTTGTATATTATTACATACATATTTTTTATATTATGTCTCTCTCTCTCTCTCTGTGTGTGTGTGTGTGTGTGTGTTTGAGAGTCATCAAATCGATGTTGTGAGTGAATCTAAGCTCGTGAACAAACAGTCGCTCAGAAAAGTAAATAACGGAGATCTGAACACACACACAAACACACACTTCACACAAACACTTCACACACATGAATAACTTTATTCTACATTTACCTCTCACAGAAATACACAGGCTTAAATATGCTTTAAACTAGTCGAATGCACGGCATTGTTTTATTCATAAGATGAATAAACATGTTCACGTCAAACTGACCCTGCAGGCTACACACACTCACACACACACACACACACACACACACTCACACACACACACACACACACACACACACACACACACACACACTCACACACACACACACACACACACACACACACCTGGGCTCTGAGTTGATCCATCAGTGGAATTGTTCGCAGATTGCGGTGATTCGGATCATATGGAGACTGAACGACCAAATGTAAACAATTATTCTGTTTTGTTTTTAACTCGCATCAATGCTTACATTGAAGTTTATAATTATTACATTTATTATAATAGCCTACATTATCGGCCTACTTTATATTAATTTGCAACTAACAATTAATAATTATTAATATTATTAGGCTTATCATTAAAAATAATGGACCTACTGGATTTTTTTTTTTTTACTGGATTTATTTATTTTTTTTCCATATTTAAAGTAAATTATAATAAATGTAAAATAAGTGAAAAGGCAACGTTTCCATTGTTGTCACTAGATTGACAAAATAAATTATAGGCGAATAAAGCAGGAATCTACGTGAAGTTTACACGAGTCGTTAAAAGGCTGATTTGTTAATTGTAATATTATTATTATTCGGCTGAAAATCTGATTTTCTCGAATCAAACATGTATTCTCCTCGGGTTTGTAAACATCATGAGACGATGAACACGGATTTCTGCTCTGATTAAAGCGCGTGATTAATGTAAAGCATGCTTCTCTCAGACGGTTCAGCTCGTTTAAAGAAGAAGAAGAAGAAAGAAACCGAATCAATTAGAAATTCATCTGATCTTAAGTGACTCGTGCTCGCGGTGCGCGCTCCCGGTCTAATGAGTGCGGCGGGTGCGCAGTCACGCGCGTGACCCTCAGAGCAACCCAATCTCTGTCACAAAAACATCGCCTTTTCTATCCATCTATCTATCTATCTATCTATCTATCTATCTATCTATCTATCTATCTATCTATCTATCTATCTATCTATCTATCTATCTATCTATCTATTTATCGTTCACAGTCAGTGATTCTCACACTCTTAAAAACAATGTCACTTGGAAATCTTTTTAGGATCCAAATGTTTTTTTTTTTCTCGTTCCGAAAAAAAAAAAAGAAAAAAAAAAGTAGCCTACATTCTTAAAAATAAAGGTTCCAAACGGGTTTTTTTTACAACAGAAGAACCAAAAGATCGTTTCAGTGAACAGTTTTTAAAAGAGCCATTTTGAACATTTTAACCCCCCCCCCCCCCTTTTTATTTTTACTTTAAAGAATATTTTGTGCCTTTGAAGGGTTCCACGGATGTTAAAGGTTATTCGCCCTCGATGACTATGAAAACCCTTCCTGTAAGAGTGTAGAGGACAGGTGTTATTTATCCCCCACCCGAGCCAATGTGAATCAACAGGAACCTGAACCATTATTTCTTTGCTAAAAAGTCAAGTCAATATAAAAACGAAATAAATGATCCTGTAAATAATCCTGTAGAGTTATAATTGTATATGATAGAATTGTTCTGTTGATTTGCACAGCGCATCGTTTAAACACAGCTTTAGGATATAATAGCCAAAAAATCATTTCTCTCTCTCTCGGAGAATGCATGCTCTGACAGATCGGCAGTCGATATTAAATGCATGAAAATAGTAGAATACAAATTTGAGAAAACATAGGAATTACATATAGCAATATGGGATCCTTTGAATTTTCGTTTATTTTTTATTTT
>NC_068399.1:27895417-27897917 GCF_023724105.1 Carassius gibelio | reverse complement strand
TTTTTCTTTATTTTTAAAAGAAGGTGGTAATTAAGTTCAATTAAATCTTACATAACAACATGAATATCGTTTGTATGTGCAGGAAAACCTGATCCAGATGTGCTTGAAAATTAAATAAAAATAAAAATACAGATCACTAACTCTCACACACACACTCTCTCACACACTCTCTCTCTCACACATACACACACCTCTGTGTAGCTCACACACTCTCACACAGATCTGAGGTTTATGGGGGGGTCATCACAGAGCAGTCCTGGGGTCAGATAAACCTCTGGACGCTGAGATATGATGATACAGAGCTCATAACGGCTCAGAAACACACCACACACGAGTTCCCACAGTCACACAACATCTCTAACAGTGTTAAATCACACACTCTCACACACACACTCTCACACACACACACTCACACCTTTCATGGGAGTCTGAGATAAGGCTGGTCAAAAGTTCACCAACACACAGCAAAACATTCTTCACTTCTAAATATTAATTTGATTCTAAAAAATATTTTTTACAGAGCACTGCTTTCAGGGGTTTTATCTATTAAACTAAAACTGTTATTTTGTTTTATTTTTTTTTAAATAAAGTTTAAATGAAATGAAATTAAATATAAATATTAGATAAAAAGGTAAAGGACAATTTTGGCTGAAATAAGTTGAAATGAAAAATGATATAAAACTAAATATAAATTTTATATAAATGGTAACATTTAAAAATCTTTCTTAGTTATTACTTATAAGTTACTTATAAGTTTATTAACTGTTATATATTAGACAGACGTGTGAATCTACACACAGTCTTAATGGACACAACAGTTAACACCCTCACACACACACACACACACACTTCACACACTCCAACATATTCCCAACACAACACCTCAGTACACACACACACACACACACATGTTCTGCTTTCCCACGGTCACTGATATTCACACATAACTGCAGGAATCACAATCTTTAGATAATTCAGTGTTATTTTTAATTTCATAAAGGCTAAACTCACTGCTGTTCAGAACTCTGTGCTCAGTGAGATTCGTTTTGAGAAAGAAATAAACACTTTTATTCATCAGTGACACATTCAAAATATCACAAACACATCTCAAAAGCAAATATTTGCCATGATATTAATTCCTGTCAGATTTGTGTGTGTTACACAGAGAACTGTGTGTTGTGTTTTATGAAGTTGGAAACTGAGTCGAGGATCCAGAATGAGTGTATGTTTTGTAGATCTGGTGTGTGTGGCTTTCAGAAACTGTGTGACAAGGAAAGACTGTGTGTGTGAGCAGATGTCAGATCTGTAATGCTCTCGGAGTGTGTGAGAGGAGTCTGTGTGTCTGGGAAAGAGACGGTAAAACAGTGTGGTGTTCAGACATTAACACGTGCATGTGACGCCTGAGCAGGTGTCAAACACACACACACACACACACACACACTGAAACATCTGTCCAGTGAGCTTTCTGAGTAAAGAGAATGTCTCTCAGTCTCAGTTTCATTCAGTGCTGTCTGTATGTTCTATAACACTGAACCATTAGAGTCCGAATAAAACAGATTAATAACATTTCGATTAGTTTTTAACATTGGTTTGTTCATTTGGCCGACGACTTTAACCACAGACACAGAAACATTCAGTGGAAGATATGAGCAGACGTTCATTAAGGAACACTCGCCATCTGCTCTTTAATAATGTTCTCTAAGGGTTAGCGCAGAAACACTAATGGAACGCTTCTGCCTGAAGATGCTTTAAATGTTGCTAGAGAAATGTTTCAGAGAACGTTCAAAAGTAACGTTCCCATAATGTCCAAGTTTTTTTTTTTTACAACATAAAAAACCTGGATGATTTCAGCTTTCAGACGAATACTGTTTTCATAATTTAATGAGATGATGATTCATGTTTTTCATTTGGTTTTCTGTTAAGACTCACATCAGGATTGCTGACATTGCTTTTCGACAACCTCGTGATTCAGAGAATGAACAAAACTAATATTTCAAATATTTATTCATAGGAAATAAGTTACAGCTGGCATGTAGAATAATTTAACAAATACTAAAAAATAAAATATTTACATGTCAACTTCTAGTTTTATACACATATTCACAACTATGTACATGCATGGACTAAATGAAGTGATGAAGGTCTTCAGCTGAGGTTCTTCTCGTGCTCTTCATCCTCCTCCTCATCCTCGCTCTCTGAGTCCTCACACAGACAGATAGTGGCCTGAACCGGATAACTGCGCAGGAGGACCTCGGCGTCCAGGTACAGGTAATCGAAACAGCGAGATCTGGGCCAGAACAACCTGCAGAAATCAAGAAGAGTCCCACAGATCAGATCACATCTTACACAACACCAGGAACATTAATACAACGCTCGTTCAACATTTAAACATCATTAATAGAATGTTTCAGATGGATGTTCATCTAACGTTCTTTTGTAACATTCCCAGAACGTTTGAAAATGATCACACGGAATCTTCATCTAACGTTCTTCAAATGTT
>NC_068399.1:27880417-27890417 GCF_023724105.1 Carassius gibelio | reverse complement strand
AGGAAAAAGAGGAAAGGTTGTTTCCTTGGAGACGAGAGTAATGTGTTCTAACAGAACATTCCTATCGCTCTTATATGAACATGTGAGAGAAGTGTGTGTAGGAGAGTGTTTCGCTCTATTCTGCAAAAATATATCAGATAAAGCTTTGAGATTTAACCTTGGTTTTTCTTTCTTATGGAAATAAAGCAAAATCATAAGAAACAAAAATGATGGAGCTTGGTTAATTTAGATGTGAATGTTGCTCAGAGAAAGTTCAAGATCACTGAGCATTTATAATCTTCAGAATAAAACACAGAAGAAGCACACACACACACACACTCACACACAGATACACTCGCTCACACACTCACACACACACACACACACACACAGGGATGGGCAGTATTTCAGATACATGTATTTAAAATACGTATTTGAAATACAAAATACTATTTTATATTTTAAAGCCTTTGGAAAAAATCAAATGTAATTTGTATTTAAATACATTCAAGACGAGTATTTTTGTATTTTCTAAATACTCCAAATACTTTGAGCGAGTCATCCTCTTTATCAGAGTGCTGTTTTCATGCATCAACCCCAACCTTCATCCACGTGAGCCGCAGCTGTGCAACTTTCCTGGAATAAAGTGAGGAAGTGCTACTTGTTGATTAAAGTAGCTTGTCACAGTATTTTGTATTTGTATTTTAAATACATTTCCATGTATATACGCCCATCTCTGCACTCACACAGACACACACACACACACACACACACACTCATTCAATTAGCAGCGAACATTCGAAAGACAAATAAACTGTTTCAGAAATGCAATTCTTGACTCTGGGCAGCTGTGCCGCAGTTGTGTCGCCAGCAGATGGCGCTCGCGCTGCTAAAGCGCTCTGTGAGTGTGTGTGTGTGTGTGTGTGTGTGTGTGTGTGTGTGAGTGTGTGTGATGTGAAGCCATCAGGGACTCTACACACAGCCCAGCATGAAAAGTGTTTAACTAGAAGCTGAATGAAGGGACTGATCCAGTAGAAGCCAGATCACATCTCGTCTGACTGCTGGAATATAAACGCTTCAGTGAAACGAGGTTCAGCTGAGATCTGCCCAGAGTTTGTGTTTGCTGGTGGCACAGACTCATCTGGATCACATTTCAGAAGCAGCAACCCAATATGTGCACGCGTTACGACACACTCCCAGAATGCTGAGCGCCACAAACACTCGGGAAACACATTAAAGCTGAATTATCCTCTCTTGAACGTGACTGTACAGACAGACATATGATGAGGAACGACTTTAACATCATCTTTAGAAGAACAGTTCAGGGCCAGACATTGTTAGATTCATAACGGGAACGGACTCTTATATTTACATAGTGTGTGGGAAAATGCAAATGTTTTTGCAGAGACAAAGTATAAACAAATAACATCACAATAAACATAAAACAGTCAAAATATCAAACACAAAGACAAGTATAAAATACAATCTAAAAAAAACCCTCAAATATGCAATGCTCAGATGCAGAACAGAAGATCCACCAATCCATTTACATCACGAACATTAAACATGCTTTTATTATTGAAGCACTCATGTAGTTCATGTGTTTAGTGGATTGATGTCCAGTCGTATAGCCACCTCTCCTACGAATATCAGACTGAGGTTAGCAGCTAAACACAAACAATTCCATCTCTTTCTTATCTTTTTATTATTTAATCTGCAAAAACAAGCTTCTTAAGATGTTGAAGGTTCTTTATGGAACCATTAAGACAAAAAGGCATCATGAAGCACCTTTATTTTTAAGAGTGCATGTGTAGTTTTTCTTTATATTCCTCTTGGAGGTGTAATCATCGGAAAGCAATAACCTTTGTTAAAGATAAACCTGTTTGTCATCAAGTCAAAGCAAGTCCCCACAGACTTTGAGATTCTTTTGATGTGTTTCTCTGCTCATTAAAGCACTTAGACCCTGGCGTCGATGCCAAAGTCTAACTGTGGGTGTGGAGGCCTTGCATACATTAATAATTCAGTGTGTGTGTGTGTGTGTGTGTGTGTGTGTGTGTCGTCAGACCGCAGCCGTTACACAACAGTCGTCACACCTGTCGTGTTCTCTGTCCTCACACAGATCCACCTGCTCCTCTAACAGCAGGAGAAACGCTCACATTATTATATAACAGAGGAATCAGATGAGATTCGTTCAGAAGAGTTGATCTCTGTGGTTCAGGATCAGCCGAGGTTCTTCTGCTGAGCTGCTGGAGCATGGTAAGCTGGCACGTTTCTCTGGTCAGAATGGGTTTGTGAAGTGTGTGTGACTCGCTCTGAACAGGTCTCTACTCGAGAAGGAAAGGTGTGGGTGTGACGCTCAGGTAAATAATTAGCGCAGACCTTCTAGTTTCTCTTTCTTTACACGAGAAGCCCAGCATCAGCTCCATCTCTCCAGTGAACACACACTCTTCTCTCTGAAGACCGGCCGTGAGTCTCTCTGCATTTCTATTAATTATGGACGCGGAGAATGAATGAATGCATGCTTGGATCTGGGCTAAATATCTTGATTACCATCATTTGCAAATAATAACACTTCTATTGGAAGCAGGTTTCACTTACGCTTTCAGCTGCACTTCTCTTTAGTATAAAAACTTGTGAGCATAGTTGCATGTTAGAACCTCATTTAAAGTTTGCATAATTACAAAAACTTTTACTATTTATAGCCTATTTACTATTTATCTACTACTTTTTTATCTTTTTTTTTTTTTTACCTTAAACATTTATTTGTACCGAACACTAAAATGTACAGTGTATTAGCTGTGACTGGAATGTTATTTAAAGATTGCAAAAATCTTTATCACAACTTTATATTTTTTTTAAAATGTTAATTATTTGAATATTTATTTTAAGAACATTAAAATGTCCAGTTTTTTGTCGTCATTACATTATTTAAAGCTATAAATTAAGTGTTTCTATTAACATTTTCACCCACGTGTATATAAATGTTTATTGCAAGAATAAATCTATATTTTTCTTTCATGATTAGATACTTAAAGATGATAGCAAACGTTTCTTGGAACGTTCATCAAGTACATAACAATTTTGAGAATGTTAATCTAAGAATGTTTTTTTTTTTCAACATGAACATTAAGAACGTGTTCTTTCTTTCTTTCTTTTTTTAACGAGAGGGGATTGGAAGGTGTTTTTTTTTGTTTGTTTGTTTTTGCAAGTGAATCTACACTAAGCATGCATCATAATGAATGCATGTGTGTGTGTGTGTGTGTGTGACTCTCTTCTGGAGCTCAGAATCGCATCTGAAGGCTCTCTGAATGAGCTCTTGTTCTCTGTGTTAGACTCTCCTCATCTGATCCTCTGAAACCCAATCCAGCTCTGCCTCTGTCTCCGCGCGCTCCCGCGGCGCGCGAATAATTAACGCTCGCGCTCGTGAGTGACGCGCGTCTGATCGCTCGCGTGGATCTGGATCTTCTCGGGACTGGATCAGTAACAGCTCGTGAGTTTCTCTCAAGAGTTCGGATCTAGAATGTCATTTTAGAACAACCTAGAAATACTTTAGAGTCTTTTGCTGCGTTTTTAACTGTTCACAGTAATGAAGTGTTCAGATCAGAGAGAAAACACTTCGCTTAAGTTTATTAGACAAAAAGTCAAAGTTTGAATAATGCCTTCAGATATATATGCATAATGTCCTCCTTAAAGGGATAGTTCACTAAAAATGTAATTTGATCATTTGTGACCCTCTCTGTGTCTGATTATCTAATTATGAGATAACAAGCATCTCAGTTTGATTTCAGTGCATTAATTTCTCTCTGATTTCAATGTCTGACACGGTCTTACTCGGTCAATATTAAAGCGGTTACATTTCCACAGAATGTTCTTTTCTTTATGAAGGATGATTTTATGTAAAAAACAATCCCAAAAATGACTTTGGATGAGTTTTCACAGGCTCAAACTCACATTGTCTGAAAGCTGCATGAGTTTCTTGCTCTGTTGCTCTGATAAAAAAGATACTTTGAAGAATGTTGGTAACCTAACTGTTGACGGCAGCCATTGACTGCCACTGTATATTTTCCAAAGGGAAGTCAGCTGCTGTCATATGTTAAGCAGAATGTAATCTGTGTGTTTGGGTTGTCTGTCTTTTACTTTAATGACAGCAGTTCTTGCTTAATCAGCGTTACTCATTTACATCCATCTGTAGTCCGTGATCTATAAATAGTGCAGAAAATGAGACATTTTTTCAGTTTTGCTTGAAAATCTTCCTTTGTTTTATTTTTTCAAAATGTATGGCTTACTCAGAAATCTCAGTTAACTAAATCAGATACCAAAACCTTTTTGGAGCTTTAAATCTCCTGAAATCTGCTTCACAAAATGATTCACAACGCTCTGCAAGAAACACTTTTACAAACCCAGTGCTAATGTTCTATCGAAAGTGGAATGTATTAAATGCAATGAACTATTCATTATTATATTTGAAGTGTCTGTATGTGCTCTTTTATTCATTTTACAAACAAATGTATAAACATTTTTAAAGATCAGGTAAAAACCAGTTCAAATGGTTTTCAAAACCAACTTCTAAACGTTTTGAAACAGTTATATGTGATGTAACGAAGCCTCGTTTACTGAAATCACACGAATGATTCACAAACTTCATGAAGCACCCATCACTGCAGACATATCCCAATGAGCTAAAGATTGTTTTTCTTGTCTCATTGAAAGATATCTTTGCTTGTTTTAAACAAAAACTAACATTTAGATTTTTTTTTCCAGAATTCTTTTTTTTACCTTTAAAGTAAATGCATCTTGATTCAACTATTTTTAGATATTACTTAGAAAATACTGAGAAAGAAAATAATGTAGCAGATATAAAAACAACACTGCAAAAAAATTATAATAATAATTCTTTAGAATTTTTGTCGTTTTCTATTTTCTTGAACCAAGATGCATTAATTTTGCAATACTATGCGATTCTTTTTTTTATAAAACAAGAACATTTAATTAGTTTTTTCTTAAAACAAGCAAAAATATCTGCTAATTGGGCAAAAAAAATTTAGAATTAATATTCTTTCTTACCTCATTGGCAGATATTTTTTAGACTATACAAAATTTTGCAGATTTTTTTCAGAAAACAAGATTTAATGTCTTTTTACTTGTCATTTTACTTGCTAAATAAATGCATCTTGCTTCAGGAATGTTCAGATATTTATAAAAAAAAAAAAAAAAACTACAGAAATAACTAAGCAAGAAAATAATTTTTTTGGAGTATATGCATCAAAAAAAAAAAAATCTAAAATTACTCTTTAATTTTTGCCCTCTAGTGAGTGTTCCAGATCAGACTCTCAGTGTGTGTGTATATGTGTGTTTGTCTGTGTGAGTGTGTGTGTGTATGTGTGTGTGTATGTGTGTTTGTCTGTGTGAGTGTGTGTGTGTGTGTGTGTATCATATCAGGACACAACTCTGTATAATGACATGGGTATGACACAGGTATTACAAGGAGACGGTGACTTATGAGGACATAACCCATGTCCCCATTTTTCAAAACACTTATAAATCATACAGAATGAGTTTTTTTGAGAAAGTAAAAATGCACAAAGTTTCCTGTGAGGGTTAGGGTTAGGTGTAGGGTTGGTGAAGGGCCATAGAATATACAGTTTCTACAGAATAAAAACCATTACACCTATGGGATGAACACACTTTACACAAAAACAAACATGTGTGTGTGTGTGTTTTCAGGCTGAGAGTCCACAGGAGCAGAGCCCAGGGGTGTTGAGTCGCATCGGGAGCTGGCTGTCCTGGGGTTGGGGCAGAAATGACCCCACCTCCCAAACACAACAAGAAGAGGACCACAGAGAAACCAGAGCAGACGAGACAGACAGTCCCTCACGAGGCGAGACGAGCCCAGCCCTCGAGCGGAATGCCAAACATCTGAGACTCCAACGCAGTCCGTCGATTGAGAGGAGAAGGTCACCTGATCTCTGTGACCAAATGGGCCGGAGGAGATCTAGCAGGAAGAGGCGGAGCTCCCACGGAGATGGGGGCGGGGCTAAATCCCCAACCAGTCCTCAACCTGAAAGCCCTGAAGCAACCAGTTTGACCGGCGGCCCGCGGATGACATGCGCTGACTCAACTTTTGAGGAGACGCCAGACAGCCTTCCAGAAACCCCTGGAGCAGAAGCGCCAAACTCAGGGAACCGTGAAGATGTCTCCCAAACACACCTGAGCGAAGACGCAGATGTGGATTCACTCGCCCGAGCGGCGCTGGCTTATACAGATATGGATGAGGAACGTGTGGTGAGGCTGACGGAGAGCGCCGAATCCAAGCGCAGGAGCATCAAGGTGTCTCACAGCGAGGTGGTCTTCCCTAAAAAGCTCTTGGTCGCCTCGGAGGAGCAGAGGGAAGACCAAAAGATGACTCGTAAAGACACCGAACGGCTGAGATCTGATGGAAGAGCCAGGTGAATTATACCTGTTTAACCTGTTCGCAGCTGTGCTTACAGGAATAACAAACTCAATTCTGCCATTTGGTTTGATTTGTGAGCTTTTAAAGCTGAAGTTGCTGTTTGGGTTTGGATTTAAGTCATGGGAGACGAAACATCAGTGAGAAATACACTGCAAAAAAAGATTTCTCTCGTATTATAGTATAAATATCTAAATGTTCTTGAATCAAGATGCATTTATTTGACAAGTAGAATGACTTACGATAAGTGTTGTTTTCCTTTAAATCGTTTTTATTCAATATTTTGTTAGTTTATGCTCAAAACACACAAAAATCTGCTATTGGGGCAAGAAAAGATATCTTAATTCAAAGGCTGAACACGATCATTTTTCTTACCCTATTGGGAGATATTTTTGCTTGGTTTGAACTTACAAAAGATTTAGTTTTTCTTAAAGCAAGAAATTGCATCTTGATTCAAGAATTTTTAGACATTTATACTAGAAAACAAGAGAAAATCTTTTTTTTTTGCAGTGTTTCAAAGCAAACTGTTGAATGTGCTTCATCTGAACATGGGATATCTTTCTTAAAGATCATCAGGACTAAACATCATGCGTCATGTTGTGAAATATGCTCTCTCACAGGTCATTATCAGGTGTTTGTCATTCCTCTGGGCTGTAAAGTCATAGATTATCTGATCTGCTTCAAACAATAAAAGAGGCTTTTTCATAACAATTAAGTATTTACATAGTTAAATGCCAGTTTTTCGAGATGTCAGCCTTGCATTTTTCTACTGTATGCACCAGAAGCTCTTAAAGCAACAGTTCATCTAAAAACCAGGAGGAGATATTTTGAAGGATATTTCTTTTCCATTCAGTGCAAGTGATTTTTAATGCATGGTTTCTACAGGTCTGAAAAAGTCTTAACTCACACTTCCACAAACCAAACGCATTAAAAGGTCTTGAATTGGAGCAGACCATTTTTTGCAGTGCATTTATGATAATAAGTTATTTGCTGATAGCTTTCCCCTTACACAAGCATATATTACTTAAGAAGATTGCACTAGAGTCATAACTTTTATGATGCATTTTTATGCTATTCTTGCTTTTTGTAGCTTAACAGTAATCTCTCATTCACTTCAAAGAATCAGGAATCAGCTAGTAATCTTGTTTTGTAGCTTTTGAAATTTTATCTTGCAGTTCATGCTAGTCACTTTCAATGAATGCTAATGAAGAAGGGCAACTGACTTTCTTAATGTATTTATGGCTTGCTTCAAGCAGAGAGAAAGAACTGAAGATAGCAAACAAGGAAGAGCAAAGAAAGAGGAAAGATAATGAGTCAAAAGCTAATGAAGGGAGTAGATACTAATGTGAAAAGTGTGAACTTGACATTCGACCCAGTTTTGACCTTTATTCTTTATTTTACAGATATCCAGAGGACAGAGCGGATGGCACCAATGTGAAGTCCAAAGGCCGAATCGCAGACAAGATCAGTCTGTTTGAGAGAGGAGCCACCAATGCAGTCAGCAGCTCCACAAACCTGCGTCACCTGGATATTTCTCCAGCTCGAAATGTGGCCAGTCGTCTTTTCACAGAACGTGCCGGAGCCCGGTCCAGTTCTGCACCTCCAAACCAGACGGTTAAAGAGAGGGCGATGAATTTTAATGCAGTACGGAAGGGGGGAGATAATCTGACTTTGCCGTCTGGTAATACGCTGAGTGAAGGACATTCAAAAACGGCTGAAATATCGCAATCTGAACGTTTTGAAAAATCTACAGCAAAGACAGATACCAGCGGAGAGCCAAAGGTTAAATCCAAACCTCATTTAAACATAGATCAAACAGACTCCAAATCCCACAATGCAACACAAAGCACAAGTGACTCAAACATTGGGAATAAAGAGCTGGATTTTCCGCCAATGGTTTCATCACCTACTGATGAGACACCAGAGGTGAAATCACCAAACCAGACCAGCTCACGATCTAAAAAGCGTCGGGGCAAAGATCCGCGGAGCCCCACCAAAGACAAACCTCCTGTAGACATTGTAAAGACCACAGAGCAGTATTCTGATAAAGAAAGACCCGACTCTTCTAGGGAGGCCGTAACCAAAACACCTAAAGTCCCTCCAAGTTTGGAGAAAGCAGCAGAAATTATACAAAGCACAAAGAAAATATCAGACTCTCCACACGCGGACACAAAATTTCCTAAAGAAATTAAAAGCAAGGAGGAGAAGCAGCATAGCTCAAATGAAGAGAAGACAGAGCGGACAGAGATTGACTCAAAAACGGAAGAGAAACTGAAAAAGCAGCTTGGTCATGAGCACTCAGAAGGACAGGGGAAGAGGAACAGAGACGTGATTGTAAACACATCGTTTGGAGAGTCAGGGAAACCAGATCCATCTGTGACAAAAGAAGAGAAACCACCGTCCCTGGAGGACTTGAAGGAGGCCAACGCTAAAGACTGCTCTGAGCCAGCCAATAACAGCACTACAGCTTCCAGGAGAGAAGCCATGCGAAACAGAGGGAGTGAGACGGATACGCTGGTCTTACCTGAGAAAAAAACTGAAAATACCTCTGAAAGTGAGCCAAAATCAGCACAAACACCATCCAAGACAAACCAAAATAGTACTGAAGTCAGTACATCAAAGCCAACCAAGCAGAATGAAGAAGAAGCAATTACAACAAAGACGACTAAACACGGTAAATCAAAGAACACCTCAGCTGTGAGACAGGAAGACACTAAAGTTTTGCCAACCAATGATGGTAAAGAGACTCAGACTTCAGAGTTAAACTCTGAATTGTCTGATCAGACTAAAGAAAACTCTACTACTACAAGTAGGACACCGGCAACACCAAACCCTACACTGGTCAAAGACCAGAATGAAAATACGGATGCCATAATTTCACCTCAAATTCCCTCTACAGAGGAAGGCGGTCTCAAAAGAGATGAGCCACCCCTACAAAAACAATCAGAGAGCGGAGAAGAACAGATAACACAGGCAGTGTCTAATAAAAGTGATTTACAACAGCCTAGCACTGATATTAAAAATGGAGGCACCAAGGAAACCCGGAGTGAAATCACCGGCACAGAAATTACATCTGTAATAAATGGAGATATACACACTGTGCAGGTGGAAGATCAGGTTTCTGAATCTCTTAAACAGTCTGGAGAAAATGCACTTTGCTCTAGCCTTGAAAATAAATCTGAAATATCAAAAAAGAAGCCCACTTCCTTGTCATCCAAAGCCTCTGAAACATGTACTGAGCAATCTGGCCAGGTCACCGCTGAACCAGCCCCAAAAGATGATAAAGCTTTCGGTGATAACGAGAACACAACTTTGTCAAACTCAGCTAATAAAAAAACTAATAATGAAAAGACCACTCTTCCACCAGCCTCTACCAATGTAATAACCACTCCTGAAAAACCAACAACTGTCGAAAAAAACACATCTCCACCAGCCTCAACCAATGAGAAAACCTCCACTTTGCCTACCTCAACTAAAGAAAATACTACAGGTCTATCAGCATCCACCGATGATGATGAAAACAAACCTCAACCAGCCTCAACTGATGAGACAATCTCTGTTTTGCCTGCCAAA
>NC_068399.1:27874300-27879917 GCF_023724105.1 Carassius gibelio | reverse complement strand
AGCGAGCGCGAGAACAGAAAACAGACGAGTTTCGGCTCCGTAATTCACCAATTAAGAGCTTCAGTTCTGCTTTCAGCATCAAACAACTGCGATCTGACGGAATTAAATATGCATCAAACTGCATTTCTCTCACAGCGGTCGAGAAGATTTGAGTAGATTGCACAGATGAGAAAAATACCAAGAAAATGAATGAAAATCACAGAAAAGTGGCATATGTTGAGTTTTGTTGTGGTGTCGTTTTGTTACACAGACCTGGCAACCCTGTCCAGTAGTGTGTTTCAGGATGTGTTCCATCAGGATTTATTGATTTTTAGCATGTATAACAACAGAAGGCAGTAAATTAGCAGTAGAGACCCTCAAGGAACCATTAAAATCAGTTTTCCAGCAGGTTTCTACTCTCACGGTTTTTCTTTCACCACAGTTATTTTTGGCTTTCTGTATTCATCCAATGCTAGATTTGTTTTGATCCATGTTGAATTCTGTCAGATCAGTTCAATAAATAGTTCCATTATTAATGACAATAATTCAGCGAGCGCAGGTCGTTAGCTTCAGTGCTGCTACAGGACCTCAGTGAACACACCCTGGTGATTGGTTCAGTAAGTGAGCGAGCTCTGAAGGGGAACAGCTCTGAGCGGTGAAGCGTTCCTGCGGGAGCACCACAGTGAGAACGATCACAACGGATTGGACGCCAAACCGCTAGCAGCTTGTTAGCAAAGCGAGTTAGCAGCGAAACCCTTCTCAAACCCTCTGTAATCTTCCTCAGTCTTAGAAGGGGTCATTTTGTCCTGTTCTCTGAGGTACACTTATAATGCCATCAAACATCAAAAGACATCATAGTTTAGAAGTAACAGGCTATTTTCTGTCCTGTTTTTAACCCCTTCATCAGAGCTCTGTAGATTCAGAAGTAAACGCCCACTGCTGTGATTGGCTAATAGTTGTGACAGCCTACATTCCTCACAGATGGACGCTGCAGTCATTTAGGTTAAAAACCCATGAATAGGCTAGGGGCTAAACAGTCAGCAATTTAGAGTCGGTGGGCGGGGCTTAACAGGTGGGAACCTACAATCAGTGGGCGGAGCTTAACAGACAGTGATGTAGAAATGGTGGGTGGGGCTTAACAGACAGGTACGTGTAATCGGTGGTCGGGGCTTATCAATCAGTTATGTAGAAACTGTGGGCGGGGCTTAACGTGCAGCAGTGGGCGGAGTTAAACAGTGATGTAGATCAGGTATTGATCTCTGTAGGTCGGGTTTATCCACACTGTTACATCACAAGCTTTGGTTCTGGCAGACTGCCTTTAATATAAGCTGTTTTTAGACTAACCACAAAGTTTTGAGTTCTGAAACTTACAGGATGTTTTTATAGCACAATGAGCTCTTTTATGTCAAGGGAATTTAGTTTTCTCAGTTCATGACCCCTTTAAGGACGCCTGGATGTGTTTACAAGCTCATTTCTGAGTGTCATCAGCGAGACGCCACGGAAAAAGCTCCTAATAATAAAATGGGTGCCAGAACAATCAGCTCTTAATGTAAAGTGCACGCTTGTGCTTCTTCTCACTCTCATGTTACGTGACTTAATGAAAATGCCATATCTGCAGCGCTCACACACTCAAAACCACAGAGAACAGCTCCCCAAGGGCTTATTGCAGTAATTAGGATTCTCATAAGCCCTTTTGTGAGAGAAAAGCTCCCCACATTGTATCTGAAGCTCAAAACGGAGCAGAATTTGACAGCGAGGATTAATAATCATGAGTGAGTACCTTCATTCACTCCAGACTCTGACGAACACAAAACAGTGATCTGTTCTATAATTAGATTCACATTTATGTTTATTGATCTGGCAGATGCTTGTATATTTATATTCATATATATCATTTAAAGTATATAAAGATTTTATAGATAATTCTAATATCTAGAGTGTAAAACAGTTCCACCTTCCCAAGGGACACAGCTCCTGTTTCTCTGAGCTACAGACGGCTCAAGGACACGCGTGTGCTGTATGACCGTGTGTGTGTGTGTGTGTGTGTGTGAATGCAGAAGTGAGATAATAGCTGAGGAAGAGGAGCTCAGAACACAGCAGGAGGAAGAAACACTGGCTCGACACAGAGCAACACTATCAGCCTCTCAGTGTCAGCGCTCGCAGAGGATCATTCATTACTGAGAGAGAGAGATCTCTGAATATAGAGACACTTGTGCTGCGATACGAGAAGAAAAGAAGGAGGAGTCACAGTGCATCAGATCAGCAGAACAAGAGACACTCAGAAGTATGCACTACTACATGCACAGAGTATCCCACAATGCACTGCACTGCGCCTGACCTTCCACTCACAGGCTGATGCATGAGCTGGCACAATACAATATTTTTTTTTTTTTTTTTTTTGGTGGATGTTCAAATGAAATGCATCATAATGAGCTCATGCATACTAATAAATGATATGCTTTTGAAGTGTTATTAAAATGTTGAATTTTGTCATGGTTAGAATAACGTTATCTAAAGGTTACAACAATGTATTTTTACAATATTATGATTACATGTACTTCATATTTACCAGAAGCATAATGTTATAGGAACATTTTTTTTTTAATTCTAAGAATGTTAAAACACCAGGAAATTTAACATTGTTTTTCCAAATATTTCTAAAATGCTAAAATGTTTTTTTTTTTTTTTTTTGTCAAGATTAGAACATTATTCAAAGGTTACAAAAACACTCTTTATTTCTACCCAAAATGTTACATTTTATTTTAACACTCATTATTTGAACATTTACTGTATTTGTAAGGTAATAATAGGTAATTATAATGTTATTTAAAGGTTAAAAAAATATAGTTTCTTAAACATTCTACCAACATTATTTCTACCTCGCAGTTCTGAGAGGAATAGTCGATAGTTTAATTTGACAATTTTTGATATATTGATATATCTCAACACAGTTCTTTACTGTGAGACTTTATAGAGAAACAATTATGAGCTACACATTTTTTCTTATTTTTATATTTTCTGTTTTCAATTTTTCTGTCAAGTTTTTGTTTTATTAGTTTTTACTTTTCTAAATCTCATGACAGTTTATTTTAGTTGTTGTAGTTCATGTTAAACTAAGTGCAAATGTGGAAATAAATCATTTAAATATTATTTCAAGTAAATACTAATTTTTTATGGTTGTGGTTTTAGTTTGCTTTAATAACCCTGATGTGTCTGATGTTGTGTGTTTGTCAGTCAGCAGCTGATCACAGCAGTGTGTTAGTAGCTGTGAGGTGTGTGTGTGTGTGTGTGTGAATCGTTGAGAGAACGCAGTGTGTATGACACAAGGACGCAGCGCCGCTGATGGAATAGAGTCTAATTATTCGGCCCTTGAAGAGCGTGACTCCATTTCATTCCCAGCGATGACCCTGTGCTGTCATTCATTAGTGTTCAAATGTGCCTGTGCACACACACACACACACACACACACACAGGACAGAGATGACAAGCAGACCTACAGTCATTCATCATCCTGCGCTCCATTAGTTTATCTGTATCTCTCTCTGTAAAGCTGCTGACTTTGAATATTCAGCTCTATATGTGCTATTTTTCTCCACACACACACACACACACACACACACACACACAGTGTAAATGAAGACACAAGACTGGTGCATACTGCAGGAAGATTTGGTCTGCAGAGGAAACACCATGACCTCTTGACCTCTAACCAAAGGTCAGGTGACTCTGTCCACACACTGAATGCAATATTAATGCACTGCTTATGGCATATACTCAAGAACATACTGTGCTCTTCTTTTTTTGGGAGTAATATGCGATGCATGTACAACATAAGCACTGCACGGCAAAAACATTCTTGAATTGAGATAATTTTAAATGAATTTTGAAAGTAAAATGACTAAAGATGTTATTTCTTGTTTTCTGAAAAAAAGAATCACAAATTTGTAATATTGTATTTTATTGAATGGGTTCTTTGATCTGTTTATTTGATCCATTATAATGACCATCTCTCTCTCTCTCTCTCTCTCTCTCTCTCTGGCCTGTGTCTGAATCTCTAACACACACACACACACACACACACACAGAGACGGTTGGTGGTTCTTGCAGGTGTTCCTCCACTCAACATCTGTTTCACATCTTGACAAGCATCAATCACATCTGGACGCTGGAACCCTGTGATGATGCTCGCGAATGGACAGCTGTTACCACGGAAACCCCATCAGCGCGGCACCCAATCAGAGCGAGGGAACACTGATCTGTGTGCAGGAGAGCCTTCATCACCCATCATCTGTGCGTTTACAGCACATCCATCATTCACATACAGAGAATCCTCAGGAGTTCACAAACATCAAGCTGAAATACAGACGTGATGTCAAGAGATTTAAAACATATCAACTGTGAAGGAGAAATCACGTCTGTTCCTCACATACAACTGTGACTTAGTGCATCACGATGGCGTTAGATACTTAGTTTCTTTTTATGGAAAGTAAATATCACAAACAGTATATTATATATACAAAGTAACTGTACACTACTTATTTGAAAAGTAACTTTCCTTTCATGTGAAATCTTCCAGTAATGTGTTATTTTACTAGTAACTGATAATATAACTGGTCTAACACTGATCATGACGTCATTCACAGCGCACGAGTCGTATGATCTACTGTCAACACAACACAACATTCCCAAGAATGTTTGATTTATGAACATTATGTGTCTGAATTTTCTCCAAACATCCAGTTTTTCAAATGACTAAAACACGTTTGTATTGATTATGCAAACAATATGGAAACATTCCATTGTATCATCTGGCAAACGTTATGGGAGCGTTACTTTTGAATGTTCTGTGAACCTTTGAGAAAATGAGAAGAAACATTTATAAAACATTAGCACAGTTTGAAAAAGATTTTGAGAACTTTAGTAAAGACTGGCCCAGCTAACAAAATCTGCTCTAACAACTTTTTGCAAAAATTCACACAGACTTGATGATTTTTTTCTGAATGTTCAGAGTTATATAAACATTTCACGTAACATTAAATGGAACGTTCCATTTGATCATTTTGAACATTATGGGATTGCTACATTTGAATGTTCTCTGAATGTTCTGAAACAAGAGTAACATTACACAATGAACAATGTAGAAATATACTTTTCTTACCGACAAAAATATTCTAAAAATATTTCGTTAATATTCCCATCAGGTTTTGAAGAAGTCGTTTCTGAATTTGAGTTAATGTAAAAGTGCAGCTTGAACGTCCTGCTAAACATCTGCTCTGTGCTCCGGAGGATGTGTGTTATTACACCGGGACAGATCTGCTGTAAACCGTGCTCGTGATGCTGGATCCTGTAGTTAGATGAGGTATTTCCTCGTTGTCACTGATGACAGTTCTCCGTGGAGACACTAATTACCAGAAGCGTTTTCTCAGCAGAAGCGGTTCTGCTGAAATCATCTCATTGATCTGTGTTCACTCCTGGTCTTGACCGAGCAGATGCTTTCATGATGCTCGTGTATTAAAGACATAGTCCACCACCGCAATATAATAATAATAATAATAATAATAATAATAATGTGTTTCTTCTGTGGAGCACAAGGGAAGATGTTTCGCTGAATGTTCGTGCTGCTCTTTTCCATTCGTTG
>NC_068399.1:27811800-27869300 GCF_023724105.1 Carassius gibelio | reverse complement strand
ATTATTATTACAAAACAATTTTAACTAGACCTTTATATAATAGCTCATGTTTGCATACATTACCTTTTAACGTATAGGATTTGTTATTTAAATAAACTAGTTTAAATGCCAATTAAGATAAAATAAAGATGATAGCCAAAATAAATAAATAGCATATTATAATGATAGTGTTATGTTCATAAATGCTGCATGATTATTTATTTATTTATTTGTTTGTCAGGTTATAGCCTATTGTTTCCAAAAATATCGCAATCATTTCCTGCATGTGAAAACAGCTCTGAGGTTCAGGAAAATAGGAAATAAAAAGCTGGCTGTTTTCTTGTGAAGGTGAAAGGCTTGTGTTGGTGATAAACAGATCCTGTGAGGTCAAAGTGTGTCAGCGCGCGCGTGATCTGGAGCTGATGACGATGATTTCTCTCTCTCTCTCTCTCTCTCTCTCTCTCAGGAATCACTTCTACAGCCTTAAACAGAAAACCCACAATCTCCTTCAAATAGCCAAATCCCGATTTTAAGAATCTCTTTCTTCTCCTCGGTTTTCTTTATGAATTATTTGTTTCGATTGTATCGTAATCTATCAATCCTCCTAAACTGGCCAAATACATAAGCATCAAATATCTATGAAATGTATAAATGTCTGTTAAAAAGACTTTTCTTTTTTTAAATGAACGCATTTAATGCACCGTGATTGTGTTGTGTTTTAAATTGTTGTCCACGCAAATTCTTCCCGATTTGATGAAAGTGCGAATCAATAGCTTGAGTTATGTTTCGATTTGTGTTTTTATCTACAGTACACGCAGACATTGACTCCGGTGTGCGTCTGACACGCAGTGTGTAGGATCAGGGCTGTGGAGAGGATGCGTGTCATATGCACGAGAAAACTGTGTAAACACGTCCAACACGTGCGCATCATTTACATGCAACAACAAAAAGTTGATTTCTGCGCATCAGTAGCACGTTCTGCTGTTTATATTTGACGTACTATTTATACGCATTGTCACACACGCACACACACACACACACACACACACACCTTCAGAATCTCGAATCCTCCCACTGAGCCCCGGTTTCCACGAGACTCTCTGTCCAATGAGCGCGTGAGTGACGGTAAGACCGGACAGCACGAGACCGTTTCAGTACCTGCTGATGTGCTCACGCATAGAATAGAATAGAATAGAATAGAATAGAATAGAGAATGAGCGGTCTGCGAATATCGTGGAACTCGTGCTCCTGAACAAAAGGTGGTGAGTAGCTGGAATGTTAAGATGTTTTCGTGAGTTTCGTTGTGAAATGTTAATAAAAATAAATTCTGTTATGTTTTATTATAATGACATAATTATAGGACATATGAGGTCAGTATGTGTTAGTTTGGGCACAGTTTAACTCTACGCATTATTGAGCAGGCTGATGATTCTTTATTCCTGAAGTTCTCCTGCATGTGTGTTCGGCAGCGGCCTGCACGGGTCAGATGTCCCGGATCTCCGTCTGGATCTGAGCTCGGTGACCGGAGCGATGAAGGAGAAGTCTAAGACGGCGGCGAGGACGCGGCGCGAGAAGGAGAACAGCGAGTTTTACGCGCTCGCCAGAATGTTGCCGTTACCGTCGGCCATCACGTCTCAGCTGGACAAAGCGTCCATCATCCGACTGACCAGCAGCTACCTGAAGATGCGACTGGTGCTCCCTCCAGGTCAGACGCTCGCTCGCGCGCTGATGCGTCATAATATACTATAATAACAGAAAAACACAAACCGCGCAGAACTTCACTGCATCGACCTAAATACACTGCTCCATGGACTAAAGCGGGTAGACATTTATTTTAACACCGCGAAAGTTACAACTACAAAAAAAAAAAAAAAAAACACATTACAGTGCCTAATTTTATGCCGTATATTGAAAAATAAAAAATAACATTAACGAAAATTCAAAAGATCCCATATTACTATATGTAATTCATATATGTTTTCTAAAAATTGTATTCTACTATTTTCATGCATTTAATATCGACAAATGATTTTTTGGCTATTATATCCTAAAGCTGTGTTTAAACGATGCGCTGTGCAAATCAACAGAAAAAATATATAATATACAATTATAACTCTACAGGACTATTTACAGGATCATTTATTTCGTATGTTATATTGACTTGACTTTTTAGCAAAGAAATAATGGTTCAGGTTCCTGTTGATTCACTTGAATTATTGGCCGCGTGCCGTGTGTTTTAGAGGGGGATAAATAACAGCTGTCCTCTACACTCTTAATACAGGAAGGGTTTTCATAGTCATCGAGGGCGAATAACCTTTAACATCCGTGGAACCCTTCAAAGGCACAAAATATTCTTTAAAGTAAAAATAAAAGGGGGGGGGGGGGGGGGTTAAAATGTTCAAAATGGCTCTTTTAAAAACTGTTCACTGAAACGATCTTTTGGTTCTTCTGTTGTAAAAAAAAAACCCGTTTGGAACCTTTATTTTTAAGAATGTAGGCTACTTTTTTTTTTTCTTTTTTTTTTCGAAACGAGAAAAAAAAAAACATTTGGATCCTAAAAAGATTTCCAAGTGACATTGTTTTTAAGAGTGTGAGAATCACTGACTGTGAACGATAGATAGATAGATAGATAGATAGATAGATAGATAGATAGATAGATAGATAGATAGATAGATAGATAGATAGATAGATAGATAGATAGATGGAAAAGGCAATGTTTTTGTGACAGAGATTGGGTTGCTCTGAGGGTCACGCGCGTGACTGCGCACCCGCCGCACTCATTAGACCGGGAGCGCGCACCGCGAGCACGAGTCACTTAAGATCAGATGAATTTCTAATTGATGCGGTTTCTTTCTTCTTCTTCTTTAAACGAGCTGAACCGTCTGAGAGAAGCATGCTTTACATTAATCACGCGCTTCAATCAGAGCAGAAATCCGTGTTCATCGTCTCATGATGTTTACAAACCCGAGGAGAATACATGTTTGATTCGAGAAAATCAGATTATCAGCCGAATAATAATAATATTACAATTAACAAATCAACCTTTTAACGACTCGTGTAAACTTCACGTAGTTTCCTGCTTTATTCGCGTATAATTTATTTTGTCAATCTAGTGACAACAATGGAAACGTTGCCTTTTCACTTATTTTACATTTATTATAATTTACTTTAAATATGGAATATGAAGAAAAAAAATCCAGTAGGTCTAATATTTTTAATGATAAGTCTAATAATATTAATAATTATTAATTGTTAGTTGCAAATTAATATACGGTAGGCCGATAATGTAGGCTATTATAATAAATGTAATAATTATAAACTTCAATGTAAGCATTATGCGAGTTAAAAACAAAACAGAATAATTGTTTACATTTGGTCGTTCAGTCTCCATATGATCCGAATCACCGCAATCTGCGAACAATTCCACTGATGGATCAACTCAGAGCCCAGGTGTGTGTGAGTGTGTGTGTGTGTGTGTGTGTGTGTGTGTGTGTGTGTGTGTGTGTGTGAGTGTGTGTGTGTGTGTGTGTGTGTGTGTAGCCTGCAGGGTCAGTTTGACGTGAACATGTTTATTCATCTTATGAATAAAACAATGCCTTGCATTCGACTAGTTTAAAGCAGTGTAAGGAACTGTATTTTTAAGCCTGTGTATTTCTGTGAGAGGTAAATGTAGAATAAAGTTATTCATGTGTGTGAAGTGTGTGTGTGAAGTGTGTGTGTGTGTGTGTGTGTGTGTTCAGATCTCCCTTATTTACTTTTCTGAGCGACTGTTTGTTCACGAGCTTAGATTCACTCACAACATCGATTTGATGACTCTCTCTCACACACACACACACACACACACACACACACACACACACACACACACACACACACACACACACACACACAGAGAGAGACATAATATAAAAAATATGTATGTAATAATATACAAATCTTTTATAAAACGATTATTATAATATTAATAACAATTATAGTAATAATTATAATTATAATACTATAAAATTACTATCAAAATAGACTTGTTGTTTATATTATTATTATAACTATCTTTATGATAAATTTATAATGACAAATGTGGACTATTAAGCAGTTTTCCACTTTGCGTATATTACACACCTTAAAAGTGTTCTTGTTTTTTAAATAAATAAATACATTTATAATTGATAAACTTTAATAAATAATAATAATAATTACTGTTGTGGTAGTTGCTGTTATTATTATATATTATAAATTGTTTTTGTTTATAATATAATATAAAAAATTGTTGTTATAAACTATAATTGTGTATAGTGTATATTGGTAAGGAGTATTATAATATTAACATTCGCTTAGTATATTGATCACATATTGATGTGTGTGTGCGTGTGTGTGTGTGTGTGTGTGTGTAGGTTTGGGGGAGGTTTGGGGTCGAAGCAGATCTTTAGAAAACACAAACATTGAGCTCGGATCTCATTTACTGCAGGTAATAATCAGCAAGATGCTCCAGGTAATATGAACACTTTATTATTATTATTATTATTATTATTATTATTATTATTATTATTATTATTATTATTATTATTATCTTTGGCTTGTGTTCATTCAGAAATATATCAGAGGACACTGTGAAGTTAATGATTCATTTCCATGCAAATGCATTAGATCTGATTGGAAGATGATTAACGAAGCATGTTTGCAGATTGTCTCGGCGTTGGTTGTGTCTGTGGTGATCTGTCTGATGTTCTGTGATCTGCAGACGTTAGACGGCTTTATATTCGTGGTGGCTTGCGATGGGAAGATCATGTACATCTCAGAGACGGCGTCGGTTCACCTGGGTCTTTCACAGGTGAAGAACTGACTAACATCTGTGTTTGTGCTGGTGTTCCTCCAGTGCAATCACACAGCTGCTTTCACACAGGTAGAGCTGACCGGGAACAGTATTTATGAGTACGTCCATCCGGCGGATCACGACGAGATGAGCGCGGTCCTGACGCCGCAGCCCTCGCTCCACACACAGCTCATCCACGGTGAGACCACACCAACATCTACACCTCTTTCAGACGATTCTCATGTGTTTCTACTGTAGGCGGAGAAAAATCACACAATTAGGACTGTTTTTGGCAACAAAAAACTCAAATGGAATTCTAAACTTTAATGCAAAATATATAAAAATTATTATATAGAGAGAGAGGGAGAGAGAGATAAAAATTTATAAAATCATATATATATAATATATATATAATTTTAATCTAAAATCTATTCCTATCTTTTTTAATCTAAAATCTGCTTTAAAATTTTTGTAAATAAAACAAACATTACTGTAATATATTTCCAAGTTATATTTTTAGTCTTTAAACTATTTATTTTCATTGTGACTTTTCACAAAAAAAGTGCAAAAACATTTACAACTAAATTATGAAAAAAAATATGATTGAATATTATCTAGAATTTGTATATATGCAAATATTATTTTGAAGTTTGCTGTACAAGAATTATGTATATTATTATACACTAAAACATTAAGACAAATAGAAAAATACAATTATATCTTATTTATATAACACAATAATTATAGTAGTCATTCTGTCAAAATTCCACGCTTTCACCAATTTTTCTCCAAAACTCAAATTTTCCAAAAATTATTTCAATGCCAATTTTTTAATTTTTAATTTTTATCTCAGAAAAATATGACTAAATGAGAATCATTTCATGCATATAATCCCGACTGATGTCTGCGATGTGAATTTTGCAGAGCATGAAGCAGAGCGCTCGTTCTTCTTGAGAATGAAGTGTGTTTTGGCCAAACGTAACGCCGGGCTGACGAGCGGAGGATATAAGGTACACACACACACACACACACATGGACGAACACCGCGTCATCTGACGGACACTAACAGAGCGTGACCTTTGACCCCACAGGTCATCCACTGCAGTGGCTATCTGAAGACGTCTGCGCTGGACTGCTATCAGAACGTGGGTCTGGTGGCGGTGGGACACACTTTACCTCCCAGCGCCGTCACCGAGATCAAGCTTCACAGCAACATGTTCATGTTCAGAGCCAGCCTAGACATGAAGCTCATCTTCCTCGACTCCAGGTGAGCGGCGGAGAGAGATATGACACATACATGCAATAAATAAACTAAATAAAACACGACTGCTGTTCTGTGCCTCTAAGGGTTTCAGAGCTGACAGGATATGAGCCACAGGACCTGATTGAGAAGACCCTGTATCATCACGTGCACAGCTGTGACAGCTTTCACCTGCGCTGCTCTCATCACCTCTGTGAGTCCAAATCACATCGAAATACATCCTAAAGAGAGGAATCCAAAGACATGGATCTTTATATGTGATGTGTTATGTGTGAGCATTAGGATTTTAAAATCAACTCCGAACCTGGATCCTTACTGCAGAATTTAGCACACATTGCAGTGTGTTGAGTGTAGTTATAGAAAGCCCAGCAAGAAGTGTATTACAGTAGTCAATTCGGGAGAATACGAAAGTATAAATAAGCCTTTCACTAACAGATAGCTAGAAAAATAATGGGCCTAAAATTGAACCCTGGGGAACACCTGTAATTTTGTGATTGTAAGAGATTGTGTTCGACTATCAAAAGCGGCACTAAGATCAAGAAGAAGAACTAGAATCGGAGGCTACAGGAAAATATATTTTATTGTATTAATTATTATAAGTTTGTATATTAATTAATTAATCAATTAATAAAACAATTATTAATAATATATGTTTTTATAATTTTATAAAAAATTATATTATTATTATTTTTATTTTTTTGCCAATAGCAATGTTAAAAAGTATTATTTGGATATATATAATTTATTTATATAGATATGTTAATGTTAATTTCATTAATAGATTTAAAAGCTGTATCTGTTAATATAATTTAATGGATGCAAGCTGACATGGACTAACAATCAACAGTTTTATTGTTATTAACTAATGTTAGCAAACATTAACTAGATAAAAACGTTTGTCAAGTACTGCAACATACATACATAAATATTATGTCTTTACATATTTAACACAGGCACATACACACACACACACACACACACATGCAAACATACACACACACACCAATACACACACTCAAACGCCCAATCAAACACACACACGCACACACACTCAAACACACACACACACACACACACACATTTACTATCCTTTTTTTGTCTAATTTTGTCAGATTTTGTTTTGTTTTGTCATTTTAAACAGTCATAATGAAATGTATGTTCCACTCTTTCTGAGCCCTACAAATGTTTCATAAATCAATATGATTTCAGCAGAATCAGTTTGATGTGTAATGTGTGTCTGTGTCTCTGCAGTGCTGGTCAAAGGTCAGGTGACCACTAAATATTACCGCTTCCTGTCCAAACACGGCGGCTGGGTTTGGGTGCAGAGTTACGCCACCATCGTTCACAATATTCGCTCGTCTCGTCCACACTGCATCGTCAGCGTCAACTACGTCCTCACGTGAGTCACGCCAACATCTCCCTCTCAAACACGCCTCACGATGGAATAAAGAACACACACACACAGGTCAAACCCAGGTCGTCTGAAACACAATACATACGGCTGTCAGACACGGTGAAAACATGCGTCTGGTAACACAAGCCTGTCAGGTGTACATTCAAGATCAGAGTTCAGTTCAGACGAGACACAGCTGTGAAATCAGAAATCAGACACATTGCACAAGCTTTGCTTTGAGTCACAGGACTCCTGTCGCTTTAAGAAAACACCTTACACATTCACTGCCCACTTCTGACCCGCTGAAACAGTCATAACTTCATATTTGTCACCTGAGACCGTACTGTGTCTGATCAGTCACTTGTGCTGAAAGAGTGTGTGAGAGATATGAGGAAGAGGCTGAATGTATTTTACAGAGACTAATCTAACTAATGCATGTAAAAAATATTAAATAATAAACAATAAATAATAATTCAGGACAATAAACATACATAGGAGACAGAAATCTTTTTGGCTTGAACACAAGGTTTGGGGGCGGGGCCAATGTTCTAACTGCGTTAAAATATTTTAATTGTGTTAAGTTAATGCAGCCCTATATATGATGTGTATTTTGATCATTTTCATTTTTTTGGCATTTTTAAACAGATCTGGATGCAAAAGTTGTTAAAAGTGTACTTTTTATATATATATATATATATATATATATATATATATATATATATATATATATATATATAAATTAATAACGTGCAAAAAAAAAAAAAAATGTTTGCACTTTTTTGAAGTGTTTTTGGGCGAGCTCCAGCAGTGTATGTTGAGTGTAATCATGTGTGTGTTCAGGGACACGGAGTACAGAGGCCTGGCGCTGTCTCTGGAGCAGCTCAAGCCCAGCAAACCTGCGTTCCCTTACCCTAACCAGACCCCAGCCAAGAGCCGCGCTTCTCCGTACTCTCAGGTATCAGTCAGAAGAAATCATCTCAGTCACAGACGCACTCAAAGCCCTAATGCACTTTACAGATGCATGATGTATAAAATGCATATTTTCGATGTTTCACTGACTCACTATATTATCATCGCTGGTTCATTTTGTATGTATGTATTTATTTATGTATACACCAAGGCTGCATTTATTTTTTCTCTCTTCACTTCCTGTTTTGTGTTTTTTAGCAGTTTCCGTTCTTCCAGCCCGAGCGCTCAGATTCCGATCGCGACAGCCAATGGGACGGCAGCCCTCTGACAGACTCCGCCTCTCCGCAGCGACTGGACACGTGTGCTCAAACACACACACACACACACGCCTCACACACACAGAGAGAGGGATGGTGGGACGCCACTAAAGGAACTCCACACGTCCATCAAACTCACGGTGAGTCAGAAACATTTCTGATTATTATCAGTACTGAAAACAGTTTGTGTTTCTCTGGAAACTGTGATGTACATCCATTCTTAAATTTGGAATCATTTAAATATATACATCTGGGAAAAGTCTCTTCTGCTCACCAAGGTTGCATTTATTTAATCAAAAAATACATTGAAATATGATTCCAGTTAAAAACGAGTTATTTTCTATTCTAATATATTTAAAAATCTTATTTATTTATGTGATCAAAACTGTATTTTATTTTTTTATTTTTATTTTTTACTATAATAATATAATACAAAAATTTCCAGGATTCACAGATCAGTAAAAAGTTCAAACAGCATTTATCTGAAATATAAATCTTTTGTGACATTATACATTTCTTCAATGGCACTTTTGATGGTTTTAATACTTCCTTGATGAATAAAAGTATTTTAGAAATTTTTTTGTTTAAGAAAAAACACAACAACAAGATTTCTTAATTCATTAAAAATGAAAGTGTTTAAATAGTTTTGTTGCTGAAGTCATGAAGTACATAAGTGTTTTCAAAAGTATCATTCTTTTATTCACAACTTTAATTTGTGAAGCCGTGAGTTACAGTGAATTTATAACAGCTAGTGTGTGTTGTTAAGTTATTCCATATATACGCAGTAAGGTTTCACAAAATAAATCAGAGCAAATAAAGTATAATGATGATATTAATAACAACAGTATTCTTCCACCTAACAATGAAGCTCCTCAGAGTCAGTTGTGTTTGCAACACAGTGGTTGCCGAGCAACACACAAACGTAAACAAAGGTGTTTGTTACTTTGTAGCATCAGTCAGCTGTGAACGTGGCTCAGCCAATCAGCATCAAGCACTGGAACTAACCGGTTAATAATAAAAATATCTAGAACTGAACATCTTTAGAGACACAAACACAGGAACTTCAACACGCAGATATTCAGTAAAAACGGCACGGTTTCATGAAATCTCTCCGGCAGCTCACTGGGACGATGAGCGCGTGGCCGGATCTCCAGGCTCCTCGGGCGATTCGAGAGACAGTTCAGGGATTTCCCAGAGCCGGATGGGTGCCAGACCGGAGCCGATTAAAGTGGAGGACGTCTGCATGAGTGACGTCTTCTCGTCCGTCTGCAGAGGACCGCCCCGTCTCGTCCTGCACCGAGACGACAGAGACAAGAGTCCAGCCTCGCTGTCCGCTCTGAGCAGTCCCGGCTCCGACAGACTGTCCCATTACGACGTGAACACACACATGCACTTTCAGACCAGCACCACACACAACGGCACATCGGTCATCATCACCAACGGCAGCTGACCGCAAAACACCTGCTGTTTACCAGCCTGCAGCACTAAACCAGTCAGAAGAGAAGCTGAATAAATCAGCTCTACATTCATGTATGGTTTGGACGATATCTGTCTGAGATGCAACTGTTTGAAAATCTGGAATCTGAGGGAGAAAAAAAATCTAAATATTGAGGAAATCATCTTTAAAGTTGTTCAGATGAAGCTCTTAGCAATGCATATTACTGATCAAACATTAAGTTCTGATATATTTACGGTTGGACATTTATTAAATATCTTCATGGAACATGATCTGTACTTAATATAATGTTTAAGAACGATTGATAATTTTGACCCAAACAATATTCCTGTCTATTGCTCCAAATACCTGTCTGCTTCTGTGCTGCAGGGACACATGTGATAGTGTTCATGTGTTGCTATTTACAAGCACTAGTATCAAAAACACATGTAGGTCAGAATACAACCTTAAAAAGGAAGAAATTATAGTTTGCATGATGAAAATACATTTGTTTTTGCACTGTGGCATTATTTAAGAACCTTTACTTTAATGCAATGTTTTTCAGTTTGTACAGGAATGGCTGTACTGCTTTTAATCAGTTGGTTTTACAGTAGAAGACTGTTTTGCACTGTGGCATTATTATCATATGAATTACCCGCTATCATTATTCCTAACCCTATTTACAGATTCACAGAATGTATTGCTTTTAATTTGTTAACTAAAATAAAATCCATAGTTTTTAATGGATTAAGAATGAACAAAGAAAATAAGGTTTATTGTTTGCTCCGTGGCAATATTTGCATGAGCTGAAAAAAATTTGTTTTGCGTTTCCCCTGAGTCAGTATTTTCATGTCGAACATTTTCACCTTAAATGTCTTTTTTTAAATGCAAAATCAATTAGATTTTGCAGTATTTACAGATTACAGTCTCATTGTTGTGCTGACTTTAATTTGTTGATTTTAATTTTAAATATATATATATGATTTATAGTAATCTAAATAAAATAATACAAGCTAAATGCAAGAAGAAAATCATGTTTGCATTAGTGCACCGCAATATTTTCATGTAAATTCAACCCAATTCTCATTGTTTTGATCCAAAATTAAATATATCTTGTATTATTTGCATTTCATAGTTGCATTGGTTTTATATATAAATCTATTATTTACAGTAATATAAAACAAATGATAACTGAAAAAAATATGAATGCAGAATGCATGAAGAAAACTAATTTTTTATTCAATTCACCCCAAATCTCATTATTCTGATGCAAAATCAATTATACTTTGGCATAATGGTATAATAACAAGGTGCATCACATTAAATTTGATTGTTACAAAATAAGCAGCTACATTTTCTTTGTGCATAATATAATTGTGCATAATATAAATTACTGAGATTATGATTACATTTTATATACAATTAATTTAATAAATCCAAAAATGTGTGTATATTTCGGTGTTTAGAAGTATTTTCTGTCATTTCTGAGAAGAGCTTTGGATTTAATTCATTTTCTTGTACACCGTGTTCTTAAGAAAAGGTTTCACGTCATGCTGCGTCAGTGCTTTGATTTGTGCATGTGTGCAAATGTGACCAGAGGCATTTTTACACACATTAAATGTGTGTGTGTGTGTGTGTGTGTGAGAGAGAGAGAGAGAGCGAGAGAGATTACAGCTCCAAACCTCTACACACACATCTATAGTCTTATTTCTCAAAAGGACAGTAAACAGATAAACACACAGCTCAAAATAATGTGATCAATTAGAATAAAGACACCCAACAAACACATAGCAATGCCCACGACAACCTAGCAACCACTAACACCACCCTAGCAACGAATCAGTGTGTTTTGTATTGGGAAGCTCTAGATATTTAATAACGACTAGTTCAAACATTATCTACATTATGTTATCGTCCAATCAGCTGGCTCTGCCCCTGACATGCTCCGCCCCTTCGCCTGTGTCTGTCTACCCATAACCCCCTGGGGCTTCCATCATCCCGCTGTGTGTGTTGTTGAGTGTCAGTAAGCGTGTTAATGTATTCCAGCTCAGCTCCGTCTCATGGGAAGATTAATAACTAATTACTACAGGTCACTCAACCAGATGGGCCTCCTGTGTGTGTGTGTGTGTGTGTGTGAGAGAGAGAGAGAGAGAGAGAGAGTGTTTGTGTGTGTGTGTGAGAGAGAGAGAGAGAGAGAGTGTGTGTGTGTGTGTCAGGAAGTGATGCAGGTGTGTGTGTGTGTGTGTGTGTCAGGAAGTGATGCAGTGTGTGTGTGTGTGTGTGTGTGTGTGTGTGTGTGTGTGTGTGTGTGTGTGTGTGTGTGTGTATCAGGAAGTGATGCAGGTGTGTGTGTGTGTGTGTGTGTGTGTGTGTGTGTGTGTGTGTGTGTGTGTGTGTATCAGGAAGTGATGCAGGTGTGTGTGTGTGTGTGTGTGTGTGTGTGTGTGTGTGTGTGTGTATCAGGAAGTGATGCAGGTGTGTGTGTGTCAAGTTCAAGTTCACGTCTGCTTTATTGTCATTTCTTCCACATGTATAGTACACACATACAGAGAATCAAAATAGCGTGACTCTCAGACCCCGGTGCAAACAGATAACATTAACATTAAAGCCTAAAAATCTAGATCAAATATAAAATGTAGATACAAATATACAATAAGGGAATGTTAAAAAAAGACATATGATAAAATTAAATATAGTTAAATAAAGCAGCGCAAGGCAAAAGGCAGTTAGAGTGCAAATCAATGAAGTGAACAACAGTGCAGATAAAAGATTATTTAGTGCAAAAACTAAAGTTTATTTAATCTGATTAAAGTGACAAAGGGCTCAAGATTAGTTATATTATTTAACTGACTGATGAGGTAGTGGAATGATGTCAGTTCCATGCTGAATGTGGTAGTGAGCAGACCAATGCTGCACAAAGTGACTGGTGCATGTCATCGTATATTAGTGGGGGGGGGGGGGGGTTCATAGTTCAGTGGTGCCTGGGGCAGAAGGGGGGGGGGGGGGGCAAGTCCGGGAGGGAGTTCAGCTTCCTGACAGCCTGGTGGATGAAGCTGTCCTTCAGTCTGCTGGTCCTGGCCTGGAGACTCCACAGTCTCCTCCCTGATGGCAGCAGGCTGAAGAAGCTGTGTGATGGGTGGGTGGGATCACCTGTGATGTAGAGGGCTTTGCGGGTGAGACGTGTTCCATAAATGTTCTGGAGGAAGGGGAGAGAGACACCAACGATCTTCTCAGCTGCTCCTACTATGCGTTGCAGAGTATTTCGGCAGGATGCGTTGCAGGCGCCATACCACACAGTGATGCAGCTCGACAGGATGCTCTCGATGGTGCCTCTGTAGATGATGGGGGGTGGGGCTCTGGCTCTCCTCAGTTTGCGGAGGAAGTAGAGACGCTGTTGTGATTTCTTGGCCAGTGCTGCGGTGTTTTCAGTCCAGGAGAGGTCCTCTGTGGTGTGCACATACCCAGGAACCTGGTGCTGCTCACTCTCTCCACAGTCGCACCGTTGATGGTCAGAGGAACGTGCTGAGTGTGCTCTCCTGAAGTCTACAGCAATCTCCTTCGTCTTCTCCACATTCAGAGAGAGATTGTTGTCACTGCACCACCCGGCCAGGCGGCTCACCTCACTCCTGTAGTTTGTCTCATCTCTGATGCTAATGAGACCCACCACCATCGTGTCATCTGCAAACTTAATAAAGAGGTTGGAGCGTGTGTGTGTGTATGTGTGTGTGTGTGTGTAAGGAAGTGATGCAGGTGTGTGTCTGTCTGTCTGTCTGTGTGTGTGTGTGTGTGCTCAGGATCTAATTGAGACAGAGAGCGTGGAGCAGAACAACGCATCTGATGAACATTAACCTGATCTCCATGTGAACACTGACCTGATGCCGTATTCCCACCTTAACAGTTAAACAAGTGTGTGTGTGTGTGTGTGTGTGTGTGAGTGTTGCCACCCCCCCCCCCCTTGATTTATGAGCTTTCTGAGTTTTTTGGAAGCTTCAACCTACAGCTGCAGTTCAGATGGTGAAGAACTGAACACACACACACACACACACACACATTAGTTAGTCTTGCACTTGTGTTGTTAAGTGGCTGTTTTGAAACACTGTTAACCCTCTGCAGTCCTGTGAAAGAATGATGTGTTTACTTGAGTCTGGTGAATCTTAAATGAACAACACATTTAACCACACGGTCTGTTGTGTTCTACCATGAGGTTTTCGGGGTTAGGAGAGGGTCAGTTTTGCGCGTGCGTGTGAGAGAGTGAGACAGAACTAGTAAAGGGTTATCAGTTCAGCCTTGTGTGCTTTGTGTTTAACTGAAATACTGCAACATTACACAGTCTGCTAACAAAAATAGATTCTAAAAACATTTTACTGGCACTCCCTTAATTATTTCTGAATCTTCTTTGAATGTTCAAAATGTTTTAAAACATTTTACTAATTTTTTATTTTGGTTGTGCAAAGGTTAAAGGTAAATGTTTTGAAAACATTACGGGAACGTTACTAGTTAAACCTTAAAGTATTACTTGCTCTATAAACCAGTGTGTTTGCAATTATGAATTAAATTAAATTAATAACTAGTTATCAAGCAGCTAAAATAACTAGAGCCTCGCGCATCCGTGTTTGTATGCAATTTAAAATGCTTTATCTTGTTGTTATATACGTTTATAGCTAAAAATGACAACATAGACTTTCTCAATGGTTAAAAAGATATATATATTAAAGAAAAGTCAATGATATTTTCAGGTTTTCGCTAGAAGATGTGTAAATATATGTGTTTAAGCTGCTGGAATGTAACGCACGTGGTTAGAAACTATTCTGCAGCACGTGCTCTGTGTGCATTTACTGTATTTAAATATGACTTTTTAAAACAGAATTACTGATACGGTGCTCAACAAGGAACATCAGTGAGTCTGGAGGGAAATATTACATGAAAATGAATCTGACTGGATTTATCCAAGACAAACAACCCGGTGAAACAGCGCCCTCTGCTGCCGTAGTCTTTACTATACATATACAAGTGTGTGTATATATTTGTATTTATGCATTTAGCAGAGGCTTTTATTGTGCATTCAGGTTATAATTTTATTTATTTATTTATTTATTTATTTTAACCAGTATGTGTTCCCTGGGAATCCAACCAACAACCTTTTGCGCTGCTAACACAATGCTCTACTGAGCCACAGGAACAATATATATTTATATATATATATAATTCTATATAAATTTATATATATATATATATAATATATAATATATATATAATTCTAATTTGGGGCTAATATGAGGATAATTTTTTGAAAAATGTTTTTTTAAGCAATTTACATAAAAGTGTCCTCATATTAGCTCCAAATTAGAATTATAGAAAGTATAATAATATTATTATAATTATTATTATTATTACAATTTTTTATGAACAAAATTAGCCATAAAATAATTAAATAAATGTTTAATTACAATTGTATTATGTAATCATAATTTTAAAAAAATCATAATTGTATGTTTACAAACAAATTACAAAAATTGGCAGTAGTCTGTTGAATAAATATATATATATAAAAATAGAAATATTTTGCGCATTGTGTCATGCAAAATCATTAGTTTTTTCTTTATTTTTAAAAGAAGGTGGTAATTAAGTTCAATTAAATCTTACATAACAACATGAATATCGTTTGTATGTGCAGGAAAACCTGATCCAGATGTGCTTGAAAATTAAATAAAAATAAAAATACAGATCACTAACTCTCACACACACACTCTCTCACACACTCTCTCTCTCACACACACACACACCTCTGTGTAGCTCACACACTCTCACACAGATCTGAGGTTTATGGGGGGGTCATCACAGAGCAGTCCTGGGGTCAGATAAACCTCTGGACGCTGAGATATGATGAAACAGAGCTCATAACGGCTCAGAAACACACCACACACGAGTTCCCACAGTCACACAACATCTCTAACAGTGTTAAATCACACACTCTCACACACACACTCTCACACACACACACTCACACCTTTCATGGGAGTCTGAGATAAGGCTGGTCAAAAGTTCACCAACACACAGCAAAACATTCTTCACTTCTAAATATTAATTTGATTCTAAAAAATATTTTTTACAGAGCACTGCTTTCAGGGGTTTTATCTATTAAACTAAAACTGTTATTTTTTTATTTTATATTTTAAAATAAAGTTTAAATGAAATGAAATTAAATATAAATATTAGATAAAAAGGTAAAGGACAATTTTGGCTGAAATAAGTTGAAATGAAAAATGACATAAAACTAAATATAAATTTTATATAAATGGTAACGTTTAAAAATCTTTCTTAGTTCTTATAAGTTTATTAAGTGTTATATATTAGACAGACGTGTGAATCTACACACAGCTTTAATGGACACAACAGTTAACACCCTCACACACACACACACACACTTCACACACTCCAACATATTCCCAACACAACACCTCAGTACACACACACACACACACACATGTTCTGCTTTCCCACGGTCACTGATATTCACACATAACTGCAGGAATCACAATCTTTAGATAATTCAATGTTATTTTTAATTTCATAAAGGCTAAACTCACTGCTGTTCAGAACTCTGTGCTCAGTGAGATTCACTTTGAGAAAGAAATAAACACTTTTATTCATCAGTGACACATTCAAAATATCACTTTTATATTAATATCAATATCGATTTGTGTGTGTTACACAGAGAACTGTGTGTTGTGTTTTATGAAGTTGGAAACGGAGTCGAGGATCCAGAATGAGTGTATGTTTTGTAGATCTGGTGTGTGTGGCTTTCAGAAACTGTGTGACAAGGAAAGACTGTGTGTGTGAGCAGATGTCAGATCTGTAATGCTCTCGGAGTGTGTGTGTCTGGGAAAGAGACGGTAAAACAGTGTGGTGTTCAGACATTAACACGTGCATGTGACGCCTGAGCAGGTGTCAAACACACACACACACACACACACACACTGAAACATCTGTCCAGTGAGCTTTCTGAGTAAAGAGAATGTCTCTCAGTCTCAGTTTCATTCAGTGCTGTCTGTATGTTCTATAAAACTGAACCATTAGAGTCTGAATAAAACAGATTAATAACATTTCGATTAGTTTTTAACATTGGTTTGTTCATTTGGCCGACGCCACAGACACAGAAACGTTCAGTGGAAGATATGAGCAGACGTTCATTAAGGAACACTCGTCATCTGCTCTTTAATAATGTTCTCTAAGGGTTAGCGCAGAAACACTAATGGAACGCTTCTGCCTGAAGATGCTTTAAATGTTTCTAGAGAAAAGTTTCAGAGAACGTTCAAAAGTAACGTTCCCATAATGTCCAAGATTTTTTTTTTTTTTTTTTACAACATAGAAAACCTGGATGATTTCAGCTTTCAGACGAATACTGTTTTCATAACTTAATGAGATGATGATTCATGTTTTTCATTTGTTTTTCTGTTAAGACTCACATCAGGATTGCTGACATTGCTTTTCGTCAACCTCGTGATTCAGAGAATGAGCCAAACTAATATTTCAAATATTTATTCATAGGAAATAAGTTACAGCTGGCATGTAGAATAATTTAACATAAATACAAAAAAATAAAATATTTACATGTCAACTTCTAGTTTTATACACATATTCACAACTATGTACATGCATGGACTAAATGAAGTGATGAAGGTCTTCAGCTGAGGTTCTTCTCGTGCTCTTCATCCTCCTCCTCATCCTCGCTCTCTGAGTCCTCACACAGACAGATAGTGGCCTGAACCGGATAACTGCGCAGGAGGACCTCGGCGTCCAGGTACAGGTAATCGAAACAGCGAGATCTGGGCCAGAACAACCTGCAGAAATCAAGAGGAGTCCCACAGATCAGATCACATCTTACACAACACCAGGAACATTAATACAACGCTCGTTCAACATTTAAACATCATTAATAGAATGTTTCAGATGGATGTTCATCTAACGTTCTTTTGTAACATTCCCAGAACGTTTGAAAATGATCACACGCAATCTTCAGCTAACGTTCTTCAAATGTTACAAGTTTCAGGAAGCGGTCAAAAGTAACATTCACGGAATGTTTCAGAATGATACAATGTAATATGTAATAAACCCCTGAAGGTTTAGAAAAGCGGAACTCACTTGACGGGGTGTGTGACCTCAGGCGCTTTCAGGAGCTGCTCAGATGCTCTTTCATAAGGCTGTGGAATACAGAGATCTTTAATACAGAGATCAGTTCATATCATCATCACAAGAACAGTGCGTCTAATAACAGCTGAACGCACCTTCGAAGCGTTGTTTCTGTGGATCCAGGGTCTCCAGGGTCGCGTCGCGCTGGTTTCAGAGCTGAATCCGTGCGTGAAGGGGACTTTCTCCATCGTGTCGGAGGAAAGAGAAGCTGAAGAGTAAACTCTGAGCGGAATGATGCTCGGACTCGACTCTGGGGTCTTTATATAGCTGTGTGCGCGTGCTCGTGCCAAACGGTGCGCTCGCGCGTCGCGTCGCGTCAGGTGCGAGGTCACACTCCCGAACACATGGAGACTTCACACACTTCTGACAGCAGTGAAACCTCGTCTCTCTTTCACACACGCGTTCTTCTGTGTTATTGAGTCCCATTATGTTGATCTGCAAACACAAGTTATATAAATAATATTCCACCGACATTTACTGAAGCAAAGGGTTAAAAAACTGCCCTCGAAATAACCTCGAAACTTTAACTAGAATTAACAAAGTTGTTTGCAAATGTTTTCTCATGAATATTTTGAATGCTTCATTTTGTAAGAGACGAGAGACTTCCTGGATTTGTGTGTAAAAAAAAGGGTTTATACTAAAAGACTTTTCATTCATGTTTGTTTAAAGAGTACGAATTATATTTGCAAAGTATCAATGCATCGCTTTTATGCGTTATTTATTCAATAATTAATAATAAAGACAGTTTGTGCGTTTATTGTATTGTAGCCAAGTATTCTCACGCCAGGTCATGTCTTGTTTAATTCGTAAGGAAAGACATGTTTATGGAGAAAAAAACAATTAAAAAGCAGCTTCACAATAATAAATAGGAAAGTATGAGAATCAATGATGCAAACTTCTCAACTCTTACACAGATTCTAATAGAGTACATACGTTCGTTTAAGTTATTTGGTCTTTAATGATGTTCTCAAATACATTATTTTAATAATATTTTAGTAGTGTTCCCATAATGTTTGCAAAGCAATTAAAACATGTTGACGTTCTCTTAACATTTACATAACCAGGAAAAATCGTTTCCGTTAATGTTTTTATAATGAACTTCTATAATGAGTGTGATCTGCGGTCAGAAACAGCGCTGTCTCAGTGAGTTTGGTGTGGACTCGGCTCTGCTGGAGATGATTAGATGATCTGACTTCATCAGATGGAGAAGTGTGAAGCGGAACATTTGCTCTCAAACACAAACATGACGCGTGCGCGCGCGCGGGGTCATGACCTCTAGAGACCGAGGACGCGTGCTGCAGGGGAGAGGGACACAAACACCTCTGTGAGTATTTATATGAATATCTGAATGTGAGTTTGGCCTGGTTATTGTCTTAAACTGCACGCAGAAAAACACTTTTTCAGATTTTTAGTCAGCTATAATTCCTCACATTATATTCACTCATCAAGTAAATAAAAGGTGTCCACTAGAGGACACTCGTAGACTGAAATATATGTGGAATCTTTTATTCTTCGGGAAACAATGTTGATGAGAACAGAGCATCAGTGTATAGTGCCATAAATATTTGGAAACCTTCATCCAGTAATGTTAATGGGTTATCTGGTATTTAATAATGTTCTCAAGCATTAGCACAGAAACATTATTTATAGACTGCATCGTGTATGGAATGTTCTTTCTGGAACTTGTATGTGGACGTTTGTCTGATGTTTTTTAAATGTTACTGCTTGTTTAAGAACATTCAGAGAAGATTCAAAAGTAACGTTCCTTTATGTTTCAAAAATGATACAATGGAATGTTCCTCCAATGTTTCAGAAAGAAAAAATGTTAACACTATAAAATGTTTAGGGAACATTCAGAAATAACCTTATACTTCATATTATATTCTCAGTTCATGTGTAAAGAGAGAGAGAGAGTGTGTGTGTGTGTGTGTGTGTGTCATATAGAAACAGTAAATAATGACTGAATCATCATTTTTGGATAACTGTTCCTTTAAGGGCAAATCCTTGTAATACCTGTGTCACACCCATGTCATTATACAGAGTTGAGTCTGATATGACACAAAAACAAGAGCACACACACACACACACACACACTCTCTCTCTCTCTCTCTCTCTCTCACACACACACACACACACACACACACACTCTCTCTCTCTCTCTCTCTCTCTCTCTCACACACACACAAACACACACACACTCTCTCTCTCACACACACACACCCACACACACTCTCTCTCACACACACACACACACACACACTCCTAACACTGAAAGCTGTGCTGGTTTGATGTTGTGTTCATGGAGCTGGATCTGTCTCTGTCTCAGAGAATCTTCCCTGTATTTGCATGAGCTCTTATGTGTGTGTTTCAGCGAGGTCACGGACTGAAGATGAGTCATGAAGAGTTTCTCTTGTATTAATGTAATGTTCTGTTCCCTAACAATCTCATAATCTCTGAGACTCACAGGATGTTACATCTGCTGTAGTAATGAGGAAAGAGTTGAAGGATTGCTAGACCTCAGTTTAACTCCTTCTTTTCCTTTCAGCATTGCATTAGGTCCCTTTCCTCACGCATGTCTTCAGAAGACACGTTCATGCTGTTGGTTTTACCTCAGCTCACTGTTTTCACTGCATGATAAGAGCAGCGGGAATAATCTGCTAAATATCTCCATTAGTGTTTAACGGAGGAGTACGGCACATTAGATGTGTGTTAAACTCAGATAAAAGAGCTGTGTGTGGATCTGCTCCGGATCTGGTCAGGGGAACCCCCCCCCCCCCCCCCTCTCTCTCTCTCTCTCTCTCTCTCTCTCTCTCTGTCTCTCTCTCTCTCCCTCTCTCTCTCTCTCTCTCTCTCTCTCTGTTGCATGCTGGGAACGAGTGAACGGAGTTTGGCGTGGGTGAGAGTTGTTGTGGTTGATTGTAACTTTTCTCTTCTTTTTTTCTCTTTCTTGAATTGTGTTTGGTAAAGCAGTATTTTTTTTTCCTCGGCTGACGCCGGTCAGCAAGTGGGGAAAATGGGGACAAATGTGGGTGATTTTTCACAACTGACTATTAGACATGGCTGTAAGTGTATGCCTGATGCGTCTGTGTCGGTAGAAGATTGTTTAGTGGCCGTGAGTGCTGCTGTTGGCGGTGTAAATATCAGATCCGCGTCTCGTATGAACAAGGCCATTGTTATTTTTTTGAGTCAAAGTCAAATGGCAAATGATTTAATTGAGAACGGATTAACGATCAATGAAATGTTTGTGCCTGTTTTGCCTCTGTCGAGCCCATCAAAGAAGATTGTCTTGTCAAATGTACCTCCATTTGTTAAAAATGAGAAATTGGAAGAAATACTCGTGAGATATGGTAAATTAGTGAGTCCCATTAAGATGATTACGCTCGGATGCAAAAATCCCGAACTCAAACATGTAATGTATTTTCGGCGCCAGGTCTTCATGATTCTCAATTCTCACAGTGATCCTTTGAACCTGTCTGTCAAATTAACTATCGAGGGGAAGGATTATACTATTTTTATTAGCTCGGAGTCCATGAAATGTTTTATTTGCGGGGATTTTGGTCACGTCCGGCAGACTTGCCCGAATCGTCATGGAAATAATGGCACTAATGGAGATTTGATTGCTAATGTGGAAAATGACAGGGCGAGACAGGGCACTTCTGATGTAACTGTGGACGCTGTGTCGTTACAACCTCCACAGGCCAGAGCAGAATCCACGCCGATTAGTTTGCCTGAACTACGCGAGGGAAGATCCCTGTTGGGTGATTCCAGCAACAGCGAAGTGCAGATAGCTGAGACGGCGGCCGAACAAAATGACGTAATCACGCAGCCAGAGTTGAGTTCGGAGCAGGTGAATGCGAAAGAGGCGCGTGAGGCCGAATCACCGGGGAATGAGGAACAAATATCTGAGGTAGACCTATGTAATGCTAAAATAAGTACTGATGAATCGATCGATCAGAGTCAAGGAGCGAGTGTTTCACAAGAGGTAATGGATTTAAGTCTACACACGGAGGATTTCGATAAGGATGACGAGGAAATATATGATGAGAATGACGTGACCCAGCAAACATTTGGACGTCTTTTGACCGTTGAAAAGACGTCCATCCGAGACGTCCCGTCATGGTTGAAAAATAGTTCCAAAATGAAAGTTGAACCGACGTCTTTGACGTCTTCTAGACGTGAACTGCACGTCTTTTCTGCACGTCCCTGGATGTCTAAATGTGTCGTCTTCTGGACGTCTAAATGCGTCGATTTCTGGACGTCGTTGTCTTCTGGATTTTTAAATGCGTTGCTGCATATTTTAAGTGTATGTATATATAAGCCTGCATATAAAATAATCCCACACCCACTGTGTAACATCGTGAAAGGCAATCAATTATGTCTTGAGGTTTAAAACATCTTGACAAAAGTTCAAGATTGGTCCAGTCAGACATGAACGTTCATAAAACATCTTAATCACGTGTACATCACTAACAATAACACATTATTTGTGGACATATGCAAACAAAGAAGCATGTTCTGATTTAGCACACTTTGTTTTTGAACAGTTTAGCATCTGTTAACCAAACTAAAACACTAATTACAAAATACTGAATTATTATATAAAGAGAAAATTCTTTCATTTACTCACCCTCATGTTTCAAACCTGTATACCTTTTCTTTGTTCTTACCATATTGTTTTCATGTTTGCTTTACTGGGACAATGACAAATAAGAATCTTAAAGATGATAATATATTTAAAAATTAGTTTTTCAATGTTATCTTTGTATCCATTGTGGATTTCTGAAATAAGTTTACAGGTCTAACATTTTTTTCATCAGCAATATGATTTAATGAGGGGCATCACTGAATAAAGAGTGCTGAAATACTCAATCTTAAAGTGCATTATTATTGTTAAAAATTTATATTTGCAGTTTTGGTTTATTAATGTTTTTAATATATAATATAAATCAATATTAATTGCATTTATTTTAAAATACTTTAATCATATAATATTAAGAATATTATTAATATTTGAACATGTGGCATAAACACCTTGCAGGAGCCATTGTTGTCTTGTGACAAGAAAATCATAAAACATAAGATCCTCATCATAAAATATGTTTGAAATCATTGCTATTTATGAAATCAAAGTGGTGTAAATGATTTTAAACGGTATAGAACCAACATTTATTCAAATATTACATTTCTGAGAATGTTTTCTACTAGAATGTTAAAAGATGGTTTCTTTTTATCAATTCTTTATTAATCTTGTCATTGACTTACACAGTTGTCTTATAAACACAAAGATATTTGGAAGAATGTTTGTAACCAAGCAGATCTCACAAACCATTAACTGCCACTGTAGGAAAAATTATTATGATCGTAACATGAGGGTGAGAAAATTATGACTATTTTCATTTTTGTATGAACTATCCCTTAAACAAACTACAGTTGTTTGGCTCATTTCTTGTAACCTCCACCCCCATCTCTTCCCGTAGCAAGCTTCAGGTGTTCTGCCATTGCTACATCCCATTCAGAGTCTCCACCTCTTCACAGCATCTGAGGCAAGAGAATACATTTCTTTTTAAAATAAATAAAATAAAACATTTGAGATAAATGACATGCACTTATTTTCAAAATATCTTTATGGTCTACCGCTAAAAAAAAAAAAAAAAAAAAACTTGGACCAAGATGAAACATTAGGAAAAAAAGGTAATCAACAAGAATTAGATTTTATTTGTATTGTACAAAAGGTGTAATGCTTTAATGTGATGCCCTTGAGAAACACTCACAGTGTAACCGTGAGAAAGTGAACAGGACATTTCTGATAAGACAGGAGAGCTGTGATGTCCCCTGAATAATTAATTAAAGCGTACCAATAAAAATTCCATCAATATAAGTAACTTTTAGCCTTCTAACTTTAGCTAATTTTAGCCATACTCAGTGAATTTCAGTTGACAACGTGGGCATCATTTATCTCGGTTCCTTCGTGTCAAACAAGTAAAACTCAAGCACGTTATTCAAATAATACAAAATGTACTTACCCCACAGTAGATTTTATGTAATTTATATCGACACATCTCCCTCCAAGAGTCCTCTTCGAGTCCTCTCTTCCTCGTGGTGGTTGCCTGCTTGATGTACCGGAACTTCCGGAAGGGAACTTCCGGAAGAAAGCGAGATCTCGCGAGATAATCTATCCTATCGCGGGATTTTGTGATATCACGAAATATATCAGTATGTTTTGTGTCTACATCTTGGCAGCACCGTTTTGGCAATTACATCCAACTCAGACCGAAATTGTGACCGGGTATATATCTGTTTTACATGTGTATGCATAGACTCAATAAAAATAATAACAAATACATAAAACAGGTTGAAATAATGACTAAATTGCAGCATTGCTTTGCAATCACTTAACCACACTGGGCTCTTTTTGATTATAATTTTTTTTTAAAGATAAAGTGAATATATTTACTTTGTATATATATATATATATTTTTTTTTTTTTTTCCTGCTAGTCTTGCTTGGACATTTTTTCACAAACCATGACGAGACGTGTAAAAGACGTCAGTGGACGTCTATTCACAACCTCTTTAAAACCTCTTAAAAACTACTTGGTGCACTTTAATTAAATATTGCAGTATTAATCAAGGTGTAAGCACAGCTTTTGCATATTCCACAAGGATTTCACAGAGGGTCATGATGGACGTGTAACGAACGTGTAAATGACGTCCCTAGGTGACGTCCTCTCACAACCGATTCACAACGTGGGTAAATTTTGAACTACACATATCTAAAAGTCAAAAAAACAATTATACATGAAACCCCATAGAACTATAAACGTGTACAAACATATCTGAATGCATTTTTAGGAAATGTTCTGTGTTACATATTTCTACCGATTTATGCCGTCCTACCGCGACTATTTTTGGCCGGCCACACGACGTCGCCGTCGGACCAATGTTTGCTGGGGATGGACTCGGAAAATACTTCTGAAGGTAAGACTAAGTTGTATTCATTACAGCAGATTAATGCTTTCCTTGACAATACAAAAGGGCTTCGTAAGATCAGTATTGAGTCATACTTTCCAGATTTAAAACTGTTTCTCAGTTCTTGTACCATAGCTATGCGGAAGACAAACTTTGATGAGCTTGATAGACCAAAACGGTACCGCCTTAAAAAGATTCTCTGTAATGTAAGAAGTATATTGCTTTTGCAAGGTAAGAAGTGAGATGGTTTGGATGCATTTTTATGTTTGCTTTCTTCTTCTTTTCATGACATCCTTGAGATTTGGTTCTTTAAATATTAATGGGTGTTGTGATGCTGTTAAAAGGTTTAGTCTTTTTGAATATATTATGATTAAGAGGGCAAGTATAGTTTTTCTTCAAGAAACTCATACAGATTCAAATAATCAAGTACAGTGGTTGAGTGAATGGAAGGGGCAGGCTATACTAAGTCATGGTTCTAGTGTTAGTGCAGGGGTTGCTGTTCTCTTTGGATCAGAATATAAGCAACAACCTGTTAGTGTTTTTGAATTGGTTCCTGGTCGAATGTTGCGTGTTGATGTGACGATTCATGGACTACATTTTTCGTTATTTAATGTGTACGCCCCAAATATTGGTTCAGAGCGAACTCTATTCTTTAGAAAACTAAAGACTGCTCTTAGTGATGTATCGCATGATAAAATTGTTGTTCTGGCTGGGGATTTTAATTGTACTATAAACCACACTTTAGATAGGAACCATGAGGAACCACATAGCCAGTCGTCAGATGAACTTAAAAATGTGATAAATTATCATTGTCTTGTGGATGTGTGGAGAGAAGCTTTCCCTCTGACTAAACAATATACCTGGATGAAAGTAAACTCTAATATGATATCTGGAGCCCGACTTGATAGGATTTATGTGCAGAAAAGCGTTAGGGGTAAATTTTATAATAGCTGTATTTTTCCCACTGCTCTATCTGATCATCATTATACGTCTGTTGAAGTTTCTGTCGCACAGAGCACTTTTACGCACTCTTTTTGGAAATTTAATATTAGACTGTTACAAGATCACAATTTTGTGCACTCTTTCACCCTTTTCTGGGAAACCTGGAGAGAGAGAAAAATGCTATACAAGTCCCTAAGTCAGTGGTGGGATATTGGCAAAATACAAATTAAACTTTTTTGTCAGAGTTATACCGCCTATAATAAAGGTATTTTGGAAAGTACATTGAAAAAGCTTGAACAAGATATTCTTTACACTGAGGATAAAATGGATGAGGTGGACACTGCCGAACAACTTGAAAGGAATAAATTTTTCTTACGGAATCTTTTGGAAGAAAGGGCCCAAGAGACACTTATCCGTGCCAGGTTTACCTCCTTTAATAACATGGATGCGCCGACATCTACATTTTTTAGTCTGGAGAAAAAAACTGTGAATAAGAAGACTTTATGTCATTTGAAACTTCCAGGAGGAGGAGAAGTGACTGACGATCGTGGAATAATGTCCTATGCTTTATCTTTTTATGAGAATCTATATAAGGCGGAACCCTGTGAAGATGAAATGGCTGACATGCTTCTTCAAGATTTACCTCAACTTGCGGAAGAAGAGAAATCTAGACTTGATCAGCCTTTGACTTTTGATGAGATGACAGTAGCTGTTCATGAACTTTCTTCAGGAAAAGTACCAGGATTGGATGGACTAAATGCAGAATTTTATAAACAGTTTTGGCCGGTGATTGGAAGGGACTTGTTTTCTGTCTTCTTGGAGTGTCTGGAAAGAGGAACATTGTCTGTGAGCCTTCGGAGGGCTGTGATAACTTTATTACCTAAGAAGGGGGATCTTGGAGACATCAAAAATTGGCGTCCTGTGTCATTGCTCGGAGCTGATTACAAGATCTTTTCCAAAGCTTTAACTAATAGACTTAAACGTTGCATATCTTCAGTGATTCATGAAGATCAATCTTACTGTATCCCAGATCGGTCCATTTTTAACAATCTTTTTCTGGTTCGAGACCTGATTTCCTTTGCCAAGGTGTATAAACTTGATGTAGGTTTTGTTTCTTTGGACCAGGAGAAAGCCTTCGATCGAATTGATCATGGCTTTCTTTTTAAATGTTTTGATGCTTTTGGTTTTGGTCCATCATTTATTTCCTATGTTAAGCTGTTGTACACGGATGTATATAGTTTATTGAAAATAAATGGCACTCTATCGAGACCATTTTTAGTTGGCAGGGGTATACGACAAGGCTGCGGTGTCTCAGGTATTTTATACAAGATTGCTATTGAACCACTCATGGCAGTTCTGAGACATCAGTTAAGTGGGATTTCCACAGTGTGCTCTTCTGGCACAGATTTTGCAACAGTTAAATTAAGCGCATATGCTGATGATGTTACTTTAGTAATAAGATCAAATGAAGATGTTAAGAAAATGATATCATCACTGAATATCTATCAGAGGGCCTCTTCTTCAAGAATAAATTGGCATAAGAGTGCAACTTTTTTGCTGGGCAAATGGGAAAACGGAGGTCCGCCAGTACTTCCTGAGCACTGTTCTTGGAGCTTGGAAGGGTTTAAAATGCTTGGGGTTTTCTTGGGGAAAGAGCGTTATATGGAGAAGAATTGGGAAGGTCTAATTGATAAAGTGTCTGGCCGTTTACACAAGTGGAGGTGGATTCTCCCTCAACTATCTTATAGGGGTAGAGTGCTTATTATTAATAATTTGGCAGCATCTATGCTGTGGCATAGGTTAAATGTACTCGATCCACCAAAAATCCTATTACAACATCTGCAGAAGATTTTAGTTAATTTTTTTTGGGACGGCCATCATTGGCTTCCCCCTGCAATTCTTTACTTGCCAGTTAATGAAGGAGGTCAGGGGATGATCGATTTGGCAGGCAAAGTGAAAGCTATGAGGCTAAAAGTTGCTCAGACTTTACTTTATGATAGGGAGCTTTCCACACCGTGGGTGTCATTTGGCTTGGCTTTGCTTAGAACTTTTGGTGGTTTTTCCCTTGACAAACAATTGTTTTTGATGTTCCAGTATAGTTGGAGTTTTAAACCTGATGTGAAATTCTATGCTTCCGTTTTAAATTCCTGGACTGTTCTTAAGGGATTTAGACGAGAGAATCACCATTTTGGTCTGAATGAACCACTGTTTTATAACCCCTATCTTAATGGCAATGTTTGCACGTCTAACATCATTGTTAAAACATTTATGGAAAAGGGTTTGACAAAAGTTGCACATTTGATCGATATTGATTCCAGAAAATGGAGACCAACAATGGAAATTTGTGAACAAGTGGGATTCAGGTCTGTGAGGATGGTAGAACATTTCATATGCAGTCTGAAAGCTGTTTTTCCTTCTCAATTCCAACATTTTGTCAATTGTCTTCTGTCAGGTGAATTGATGCAATGTTCCTTCCCTAAGTTATTTGTGTCCCCAAAGGGTTGCACAGATGGTGACCAAGAGGGGAAGTTGTTGAAGTTCAAGGGGCTACAAGAGATTGATTTTAAAGCTGCTGGAAAAACAAAGTTTTATCAGATGTGTGTAAAGGCTGATCATTTTGAAGATATTAATCGTAGATGTGATACAAAGTGGAAGGAACATCTAATGGTTTCTGATGATCTTTCTCCTTCTTGGAGGTTACTGTATAAAGGTCCACTCCCAAAACGCTCTGGGGATTTGCAGTGGAGAATATTGCACTGTGTGTTACCTACAAATAGCTTTGTCTCTAAGTTCAATATGTCTGTTTCATCACCTTGTCTTTTTTGTACTAAACCAGAGACTGTGTTTCATGTTTTTGCTGAATGTTCCAGGCTAGGACCACTATTTAAAGTATTGGAAAGAATACTCGGGAATTTAGGTTTTTGTTTTAATAAGATAATTTTTATTTATGGCTGTAAGTATTCAAAAACACACAAAGAACAGTGTATTTTGGCAAATTTTATAGTTGGACAAGCTAAATTAGCCATTTGGAAGACATGTAGAATGGCAATTGAGGGGAAAAACGTAAATGCACTGCTGATTTTTACTGCTTTGGTTGAATCAAGGATCAGGGTGGAACATAAATATTATCAAAGTACAAAGAATTTACTTGCATTTGAGTTTAAATGGTGTGTAAATGGTGCTATATTGTCAATATGTGAAGATGAGACTATAATGTTTAACTGGTAATGTTTGTTTACTTATTTTTGTATGTATTTAATATTTATTTATCATATACATTTATATATTTTATATGGTTTTTGGTTTTGTCTCTGCATATATGCATGTTGTGTCAGTATGTCTGAATGAGTAGAACATATTTTATCATAGTAGTTTAGGAAATGTTTAAATAAAGAGTTGTAAAAAGTCAAGTCTCTCTCTCCTCTCTCTCTCTCTCTCTCTCTCTCTCTCTCTCTCTCTCTCTCTCTCTCTCTCTCTCCTCTGTAGGTGGGTGTTTGTGATTTCCTGAATCTCGTGGCGTATGAAGAGAAGGACAGACTCAAAGCAGACGCATGCAGTGAAGATGCTCTGATTCTCTCTCATCAGGATGCGTTTGAACTCTGCTGAAACATGAGTGAATATTCAAACCAGAGTCAGTCCGGCAGCGATTATGAATGGCATTATGAGTATTATGATGAAGAGAAAACCATGTCCTTCGAGGGACTGAGAGCCAACAGATGTGAGTATGTTCACTGTTCAGACAGACTGTGTGTGTGCGTGTGTGTGTGTGTGTGTGTGTGTGTGTATGAGTGTGTATGAGTGTGTTCTAAACGCTGCTTTTTTTCGTCAGACTCTATTGTGATTGGTTTCTGGGTCGGACTGGCCGTGTTTGTCATCTTCATGTTCTTTGTTTTGACGCTGCTGACCAAAACAGTAGCTCCACATCCAGAGTGAGTAAAACACACACACACACACACTCAAACACACGCACACACACACACACACACACACACACACACACACACACGCATGCACACAAACACACACACACATGCACACACGCACACACACACACAAACACACACACACACACATTATTAAATACATGTGCATAGCATTTGATATTTTAGGATTTTAATGATAGACATGAGAGTTTATATTCAAATCTTTGACTTTTGGACTTTCACAACATTGTTCAGATCTAAAGTTTTTAGTAAGACACTTTAAACTAAACACAAATATCAATGCAGTCTGTCTGTGTTTCTGATCCCAGTGGAAAGCATCATGGTCTATCTGACTGTGTGCTGGAGCTCAGCGGCTCTCAGGCGTTTTCTCTCCCGCCGCTGCCGGACCAATCACATTCCCTCTTTCACTTCAACATCCACGAGGAGGCCGTCAGAGACACAGTGATTGGCCGAGCGAGGTGTTGTGGGCGGGGCCCCGGGGATGAGCACGTCCTCTCCGACTCCCACATTCCAAACTTTGTGAGCTCCGAGCAGTGCTCCAGCATCGGGAACGATGACTTCCTGCTGTGTGAGCTGCCAATCATCACAGACAGCCAATCAGCTGCTCCGAAGAGCTAAGATCCTCTGATGTCATCAGACACTAACACACTGAGTTTTTTTATTATTATTATTATTATTATTTTCTCTTGAGGACTATATTTGAACATCTTTTATGTGCATTGTCTTATTCCGGTCAGTACTAAATGAACATAATATGCGTTTTGTACGATCCCTCTTATTTTGTTAAAATAATGAACATTTTGCAGATTCTGAAAGAGGGGTGTAAACTTTTGAGCTCGACTGTGTGTTTATAACAGTCGCTGTTTCTTCTGAGGAAAGATGAGAGACGTCTTGTGTCTCTGGAGTAAACACCACAGTTAACGATTCTAATGACCCCCAAACACATGGGGAGCAGTGCAAAGCATTCTGGGTAAGAGAACCAGATCTCACAGGTCTGTGATGAGCGTAATGGCACAGAGGAGGAAAAAGAGGAAAGGTTGTTTCCTTGGAGACGAGAGTAATGTGTTCTAACAGAACATTCCTATCGCTCTTATATGAACATGTGAGAGAAGTGTGTGTAGGAGAGTGTTTCGCTCTATTCTGCAAAAATATATCAGATAAAGCTTTGAGATTTAACCTTGGTTTTTCTTTCTTATGGAAATAAAGCAAAATCATAAGAAACAAAAATGATGGAGCTTGGTTAATTTAGATGTGAATGTTGCTCAGAGAAAGTTCAAGATCACTGAGCATTTATAATCTTCAGAATAAAACACAGAAGAAGCACACACACACACACACTCACACACAGATACACTCGCTCACACACTCACACACACACACACACACACACAGGGATGGGCAGTATTTCAGATACATGTATTTAAAATACGTATTTGAAATACAAAATACTATTTTATATTTTAAAGCCTTTGGAAAAAATCAAATGTAATTTGTATTTAAATACATTCAAGACGAGTATTTTTGTATTTTCTAAATACTCCAAATACTTTGAGCGAGTCATCCTCTTTATCAGAGTGCTGTTTTCATGCATCAACCCCAACCTTCATCCACGTGAGCCGCAGCTGTGCAACTTTCCTGGAATAAAGTGAGGAAGTGCTACTTGTTGATTAAAGTAGCTTGTCACAGTATTTTGTATTTGTATTTTAAATACATTTCCATGTATATACGCCCATCTCTGCACTCACACAGACACACACACACACACACACACACACTCATTCAATTAGCAGCGAACATTCGAAAGACAAATAAACTGTTTCAGAAATGCAATTCTTGACTCTGGGCAGCTGTGCCGCAGTTGTGTCGCCAGCAGATGGCGCTCGCGCTGCTAAAGCGCTCTGTGAGTGTGTGTGTGTGTGTGTGTGTGTGTGTGTGTGTGTGAGTGTGTGTGATGTGAAGCCATCAGGGACTCTACACACAGCCCAGCATGAAAAGTGTTTAACTAGAAGCTGAATGAAGGGACTGATCCAGTAGAAGCCAGATCACATCTCGTCTGACTGCTGGAATATAAACGCTTCAGTGAAACGAGGTTCAGCTGAGATCTGCCCAGAGTTTGTGTTTGCTGGTGGCACAGACTCATCTGGATCACATTTCAGAAGCAGCAACCCAATATGTGCACGCGTTACGACACACTCCCAGAATGCTGAGCGCCACAAACACTCGGGAAACACATTAAAGCTGAATTATCCTCTCTTGAACGTGACTGTACAGACAGACATATGATGAGGAACGACTTTAACATCATCTTTAGAAGAACAGTTCAGGGCCAGACATTGTTAGATTCATAACGGGAACGGACTCTTATATTTACATAGTGTGTGGGAAAATGCAAATGTTTTTGCAGAGACAAAGTATAAACAAATAACATCACAATAAACATAAAACAGTCAAAATATCAAACACAAAGACAAGTATAAAATACAATCTAAAAAAAACCCTCAAATATGCAATGCTCAGATGCAGAACAGAAGATCCACCAATCCATTTACATCACGAACATTAAACATGCTTTTATTATTGAAGCACTCATGTAGTTCATGTGTTTAGTGGATTGATGTCCAGTCGTATAGCCACCTCTCCTACGAATATCAGACTGAGGTTAGCAGCTAAACACAAACAATTCCATCTCTTTCTTATCTTTTTATTATTTAATCTGCAAAAACAAGCTTCTTAAGATGTTGAAGGTTCTTTATGGAACCATTAAGACAAAAAGGCATCATGAAGCACCTTTATTTTTAAGAGTGCATGTGTAGTTTTTCTTTATATTCCTCTTGGAGGTGTAATCATCGGAAAGCAATAACCTTTGTTAAAGATAAACCTGTTTGTCATCAAGTCAAAGCAAGTCCCCACAGACTTTGAGATTCTTTTGATGTGTTTCTCTGCTCATTAAAGCACTTAGACCCTGGCGTCAATGCCAAAGTCTAACTGTGGGTGTGGAGGCCTTGCATACATTAATAATTCAGTGTGTGTGTGTGTGTGTGTGTGTGTCGTCAGACCGCAGCCGTTACACAACAGTCGTCACACCTGTCGTGTTCTCTGTCCTCACACAGATCCACCTGCTCCTCTAACAGCAGGAGAAACGCTCACATTATTATATAACAGAGGAATCAGATGAGATTCGTTCAGAAGAGTTGATCTCTGTGGTTCAGGATCAGCCGAGGTTCTTCTGCTGAGCTGCTGGATCATGGTAAGCTGGCACGTTTCTCTGGTCAGAATGGGTTTGTGAAGTGTGTGTGACTCGCTCTGAACAGGTCTGTACTCGAGAAGGAAAGGTGTGGGTGTGACGCTCAGGTAAATAATTAGCGTAGACCTTCTAGTTTCTCTTTCTTTACACGAGAAGCCCAGCATCAGCTCCATCTCTCCAGTGAACACACACTCTTCTCTCTGAAGACCGGCCGTGAGTCTCTCTGCATTTCTATTAATTATGGACGAGGAGAATGAATGAATGCATGCTTGGATCTGGGCTAAATATCTTGATTACCATCATTTGCAAATAATAACACTTCTATTGGAAGCAGGTTTCACTTACGCTTTCAGCTGCACTTCTCTTTAGTTATAAAAACTTGTGAGCGTAGTTGCATGTTAGAACCTCGTTTAAAGTTTGCATAAATACAAAAACTTTTACTATTTATAGCCTATTTACTATTTATCTACTACTTTTTTATCTTTTTTTTTTTTTTTTACCTTAAACATTTATTTGTACCGAACACTAAAATGTTCAGTTTATTAGCTGTGACTTGAATGTTATTTAAAGATTGCAAAAATCTTTATCACAACTTTATATTTTAGTTTAAATCTTAAATGTAGCATTATTTGAATGTTTATTTTAAGAACATTAAAATGTCCAGTTTTTTTGTCGTCATTACATTATTTAAAGCTATAAATGAAATGTTTCTATTAACATTTTCACCCACATGTTTATTGTAAGAATAAGTCTATATTTTTCTCTCATGATTAGAACGTTACTTAAAGGTGATAGCAAACGTTTTTTTTTGTTTTTTTGAAACGAGAGGGGATTGGAAGGTGTTTTTTCGTTTGTTTGTTTTTGCAAGTGAATCTACACTAAGCATGCATCATAATGAAAAAAAAAACATTCAAGAGAGAGTTCAAGCGCTGTTGTGGAGTGTGTGTGTGTGTGTGTGTGTGTGAGACTCTCTTCTGGAGCTCAGAATCGCATCTGAAGGCTCTCTGAATGAGCTCTTGTTCTCTGTGTTAGACTCTCTTCATCTGATCCTCTGAAACCCAATCCAGCTCTGCCTCTGTCTCCGCGCGCTCCCGCGGCGCGCGAATAATTAACGCTCGCGCTCGTGAGTGACGCGCGTCTGATCGCTCGCGTGGATCTGGATCTTCTCGGGACTGGATCAGTAACAGCTCGTGAGTTTCTCTCAAGAGTTCGGATCTAGAATGTCATTTTAGAACAACCTAGAAATACTTTAGAGTCTTTTGCTGCGTTTTTAACTGTTCACAGTAATGAAGTGTTCAGATCAGAGAGAAAACACTTCGCTTAAGTTTATTAGACAAAAAGTCAAAGTTTGAATAATGCCTTCAGATATATATGCATAATGTCCTCCTTAAAGGGATAGTTCACTAAAAATGTAATTTGATCATTTGTGACCCTCTCTGTGTCTGATTATCTAATTATGACATAACAAACATCTCAGTTTGATTTCAGTGCATTAATTTCTCTCTGATTTCAATGTCTGACACGGTCTTACTCGGTCAATATTAAAGCGGTTACATTTCCACAGAATGTTCTTTTCCTTATGAAGGATGATTTTATGTAGAAAACAATCCCAAAAATGACTTTGGATGAGTTTTCACAGGCTCAAACTCACATTGTCTGAAAGCTGCATGAGTTTCTTGCTCTGTTGCTCTGATAAAAAAGATACTTTGAAGAATGTTGGTAACCTAACTGTTGACGGCAGCCATTGACTGCCACTGTATATTTTCCAAAGGGAAGTCAGCTGCTGTCATATGTTAAGCAGAATGTAATCTGTGTGTTTGGGTTGTCTGTCTTTTACTTTAATGACAGCAGTTCTTGCTTAATCAGCGTTACTCATTTACATCCATCTGTAGTCAGTGATCTATAAATAGTGCAGAAAATTAGACATTTTTTCATTTTTGCTTGAAAATCTTCCTTTGTTTTTCTTTATCTAAATGTATGGCTTACTCAGAAATCACAGTTAACTAAATCAGATACCAGCTTTAAATCTCCTGAAATCTGCTTCACAAAATGATTCACAACACTCTGCAAGAAACACTTTTACAAACCCAGTGCTAATGTTCTATTGAAAGTGGAATGTATTAAATGCAATGAACTATTCATTATTATATATGAAGTGTCTGTATGTGCTCTTTTATTCATTTTACAAACAAATATATAAACATTTTTAAAGATCAGGTAAAAACCAGTTCAAATGGTTTTCAAAACCAACTTCTAAACGTTTTGAAACAGTTATATGTGATGTAACGAAGCCTCGTTTACTGAAATCACACGAATGATTCACAAACTTCATGAAGCACCCATCACTGCAGACATATCCCAATGAGCTAAAGATTGTTTTTCTTGCCTCATTGAAAGATATTTTGCTTGTTTTAAACAAAAACTAACATTTAGATTTTTTTTTCCAGAATTTTTTTTTTTTACCTTTAAAGTAAATGCATCTTGATTCAACCATTTTTAGATATTACTAAAAAAATACTGAGAAAGAAAATAATGTAGCATATAAATATATAAAAACAACACTGCAAAAAAATTATAATAATAATTCTTTAGAATTTTTGTCGTTTTCTATTTTCTTGAACCAAGATGCATTAATTTTGCAATACTATGTGATTCTTTTTTTCATAAAACAAGAACATTTAATTAGTTTTTTCTTAAAACAAGCAAAAATATCTGCTAATTGGGCAAAAAAAATTTAGAATTAATATTCTTTCTTACCTCATTGGCAGATATTTTTTAGACTATACAAAATTTTGCAGATTTTTTTCAGAAAACAAGATTTAATGTAATTTTACTTGCTAAATAAATGCATCTTGCTTCAGGAATGTTCAGATATTTATATTTAAAAAAAAAAACTAGAGAAATAACTAAGCAAGAAAATAATTTTTTTGGAGTATATGCATCAAAAAAAAAAAAAATCTAACATTGCTCTTTAATTTTTGCCCTCTAGTGAGTGTTCCAGATCAGACTCTCAGTGTGTGTGTGTGTGTGTGTGTGTATAATGACATGGGTATGACACAGGTATTACAAGGAGAGCGTGACTTATGAGGACATAACCCATGTCCCCATTTTTCAAAACACTTATAAATCATACAGAATGAGTTTTTTTGAGAAAGTAAAAATGCAGAATGTTTCCTGTGAGGGTTAGGGTTAGGTGTAGGGTTGGTGAAGGGACATAGAATATACAGTTTCTACAGAATAAAAACCATTACACCTATGGGATGAACACACTTTACACAAAAACAAACGTGTGTGTGTGTGTGTGTGTGTGTTTGCAGGCTGAGAGTCCACAGGAGCAGAGCCCAGGGGTGTTGAGTCGCATCGGGAGCTGGCTGTCCTGGGGTTGGGGCAGAAATGACCCCACCTCCCAAACACAACAAGAAGAGGACCACAGAGAAACCAGAGCAGACGAGACAGACAGTCCCTCACGAGGCGAGACGAGCCCAGCCCTCGAGCGGAATGCCAAACATCTGAGACTCCAACGCAGTCCGTCGATTGAGAGGGGAAGGTCACCTGATCTCTGTGACCAAATGGGCCGGAGGAGATCTAGCAGGAAGAGGCGGAGCTCCCACGGAGATGGGGGCGGGGCTAAATCCCCAACCAGTCCTCAACCTGAAAGCCCTGAAGCAACCAGTTTGACCGGCGGCCCGCGGATGACATGCGCTGACTCAGCTTTTGAGGAGACGCCAGACAGCCTTCCAGAAACCCCTGGAGCAGAAGCGCCAAACTCAGGGAACCGTGAAGATGTCTCCCAAACACACCTGAGCGAAGACGCAGATGTGGATTCACTCGCCCGAGCGGCGCTGGCTTATACAGATATGGATGAGGAACGTGTGGTGAGGCTGACGGAGAGCGCCGAATCCAAGCGCAGGAGCATCAAGGTGTCTCACAGCGAGGTGGTCTTCCCTAAAAAGCTCTTGGTCGCCTCGGAGGAGCAGAGGGAAGACCAAAAGATGACTCGTAAAGACACCGAACGGCTGAGATCTGATGGAAGAGCCAGGTGAATTATACCTGTTTAACCTGTTCGCAGCTGTGCTTACAGGAATAACAAACTCAATTCTGCCATTTGGTTTGATTTGTGAGCTTTTAAAGCTGAAGTTGCTGTTTGGGTTTGGATTTAAGTCGTGGGAGACGAAACATCAGTGAGAAATACACTGCAAAAAAAGATTTCTCTCGTATTATAGTATAAATATCTAAATGTTCTTGAATCAAGATGCATTTATTTGACAAGTAGAATGACTTACGATAAGTGTTGTTTTCCTTTAAATCGTTTTTATTCAATATTTTGTTAGTTTATGCTCAAAACACACAAAAATCTGCTATTGGGGCAAGAAAAGATATCTTAATTCAAAGGCTGAACACGATCATTTTTCTTACCCCATTGGGAGATATCTTTGCTTGGTTTAAACTTACAAAAAATAATGTTTTGTTTTTCTTATAACAAGAAATTGCATCTTGATTCAAGAATTTTTAGACATTTATCCTAGAAAACAAGAGAAAATCTTTTTTTTTTGCAGTGTTTCAAAGCAAACTGTTGAATGTGCTTCATCTGAACATGGGATATCTTTCTTAAAGATCATCAGGACTAAACATCATGCGTCATGTTGTGAAATATGCTCTCTCACAGGTCATTATCAGGTGTTTGTCATTCCTCTGGGCTGTAAAGTCATAGATTATCTGATCTGCTTCAAACAATAAAAGAGGCTTTTTCATAACAATTAAGTATTTACATAGTTAAATGCCAGTTTTTCTAGATGTTTTCTACAGTGTGCACCAGAAGCTCTTAAAGCAACAGTTCATCTAAAAACCAGGAGGAGATATTATATAGTATATTTCTTTTCCATTCAGTGCAAGTGATTTTTAATGCATGGTTTCTACAGGTCTGAAAAAGTCTTAACTCACACTTCCACAAACCAAACGCATTAAAAGGTCTTGAATTGGAGCAGACCATTTTTTTTTAAACGAGACATAATATCTTAAGTCATGCATCTTGATTCAACAATGTTTAGATATTTATACTAGAAAATAAGACACAAATACAAGGTAAGAAGTTTTTTTGCAGTGCATTTATGATAATAAGTTATTTGCTGATAGCTTTCCCCTTACACAAGCATATATTACTTAAGAAGATTGCACTAGAGTCATAACTTTTATGATGCATTTTTATGCTATTCTTGCTTTTTGTAGCTTAACAGTAATCTCTCATTCACTTCAAAGAATCAGGAATCAGCTTGTAATCTTGTTTTGTAGCTTTTGAAATTTTATCTTGCAGTTCATGCTAGTCACTTTCAATGAATGCTAATGAAGAAGGGCAATTGACTTTCTTAATGTATTTATGGCTTGCTTCAAGCAGAGAGAAAGAACTGAAGATTTCAAACAAGGAAGAGCAAAGAAAGAGGAAAGATAATGAGTCAAAAGCTAATGAAGGGAGTAGATACTAATGTGAAAAGTGTGAACTTGACATTCGACCCAGTTTTGACCTTTATTCTTTATTTTACAGATATCCAGAGGACAGAGCGGATGGCACCAATGTGAAGTCCAAAGGCCGAATCGCAGACAAGATCAGTCTGTTTGAGAGAGGAGCCACCAATGCAGTCAGCAGCTCCACAAACCTGCGTCACCTGGATATTTCTCCAGCTCGAAATGTGGCCAGTCGTCTTTTCACAGAACGTGCCGGAGCCCGGTCCAGTTCTGCACCTCCAAACCAGACGGTTAAAGAGAGGGCGATGAATTTTAATGCAGGACGGAAGGGGGGAGATAATCTGACTTTGCCGTCTGGTCATACGCTGAGTGAAGGACATTCAAAAACTGCTGAAATATTGCAATCTGAACGTTTTGAAAAATCTACAGCAAAGACAGATACCAGCGGAGAGCCAAAGGTTAAATCCAAACCTCATTTAAACATAGATCAAACAGACTCCAAATCCCACAATGCAACACAAAGCACAAGTGACTCAAACATTGGGAATAAAGAGCTGGATTCTCCGCCAATGGTTTCATCACCTACTGATGAGACACCAGAGGTGAAATCACCAAACCAGACCAGCTCACGATCTAAAAAGCGTCGGGGCAAAGATCCGCGGAGCCCCACCAAAGACAAACCTCCTGTAGACATTGTAAAGACCACAGAGCAGTATTCTGATAAAGAAAGACCCGACTCTTCTAGGGAGGCCGTAACCAAAACACCTAAAGTCCCTCCAAGTTTGGAGAAAGCAGCAGAAATTATACAAAGCACAAAGAAAATATCAGACTCTCCACATGCGGACACAAAATTTCCTAAAGAAATTAAAAGCAAGGACGAGAAGCAGCATAGCTCAAATGAAGAGAAGACAGAGCGGACAGAGATTGACTCAAAAACGGAAGAGAAACTGAAAAAGCAGCTTGGTCATGAGCGCTCAGAAGGACAGGGGAAGAGGAACAGAGACGTGATTGTAAACACATCGTTTGGAGAGTCAGGGAAACCAGATCCATCTGTGACAAAAGAAGAGAAACCACCGTCCCTGGAGGACTTGAAGGAGGCCAACGCTAAAGACTGCTCTGAGCCAGCCAATAACAGCACTACAGCTTCCAGGAGAGAAGCCATGCGAAACAGAGGGAGTGAGACGGATACGCTGGTCTTACCTGAGAAAAAAACTGAAAATACCACTGAAAGTGAGCCAAAATCAGCACAAACACCATCCAAGACAAACCAAAATAGTACTGAAGTCAGTACATCAAAGCCAACCAAGCAGAATGAAGAAGAAGCAATTACAACAAAGACGACTAAACACGGTAAATCAAAGAACACCTCAGCTGTGAGACAGGAAGACACTACAGTTTTGCCAACCAATGATGGTAAAGAGAATCAGACTACAGAGTTAAACTCTGAATTGTCTGATCAGACTAAAGAAAACTCTACTACTACAAGTAGGACACCGGCAACACCAAACCCTACACTGGTCAAAGACCAGAATGAAAATACGGATGCCATAATTTCACCTCAAATTCCCTCTACAGAGGAAGGCGGTCTCAAAAGAGATGAGCCACCCCTACAAAACCAATCAGAGAGCGGAGAAGAACAGAAAACACAGGCAGTGTCTAATAAAAGTGATTTACAACAGCCTAGCACTGATATTAAAAATGGAGGCACCAAGGAAACCCGGAGTGAAATCACCGGCACAGAAATTACATCTGTAATAAATGGAGATATACACACTGTGCAGGTGGAAGAAAATGCACTTTGCTCTAGCCTTGAAAATAAATCTGAAATATCAAAAAAGAAGCCCACTTCCTTGTCATCCAAAGCCTCTGAAACATGTACTGAGCAATCTGGCCAGGTCACCGCTGAACCAGCCCCAAAAGATGATAAAGCTTTCGGTGATAACGAGAACACAACTTTGTCAAACTCAGCTAATAAAAAAACTAATAATGAAAAGACCACTCTTCCACCAACCTCTACCAATGTAATAACCACTCCTGAAAAACCAACAACTGTCGAAAAAAACACATCTCCACCAGCCTCAACCAATGAGAAAACCTCCACTTTGCCTACCTCAACTAAAGAAAATGCTACAGGTCTATCAGCATCCACCGATGATGATGAAAACAAACCTCAACCAGCCTCAACTGATGAGACAATCTCTGTTTTGCCTGTCACAAGTAATGAACAGACCACGCCTCCAACAGGATCAGCTAATAAACAGACCACGCCTCCAACAGCATCAGCTAATGAACAGACCACGCCTCCAACAGCATCAGCTAATGAAACCACGCCTCCAACAGCATCAGCTAATGAAGAGACCACGCCTCCAACAGCATCAGCTAATGAACAGACCACGCCTCCAACAGGATCAGCTAATGAACAGACCACGCCTCCAACAGCATCAGCTAATGAACAGACCACGCCTCCAACAGCATCAGCTAATGAACAGACCACGCCTCCAACAGCATCAGCTAATGAACAGACCACGCCTCCAACAGCATCAGCTAATGAACAGACCACGCCTCCAACAGGATCAGCTAATGAACAGACCACGCCTCCAACAGCATCAGCTAATGAACAGACCACGCCTCCAACAGCATCAGCTAATGAACAGACCACGCCTCCAACAGCATCAGTTAATGAACAGACCACGCCTCCAACAGCATCAGCTAATGAACAGACCACGCCTCCAACAGGATCAGCTAACGAAAAGACCACCCCTCCAACTGGATCAGCTAATGAACAGACCACGCCTCCAACAGCATCAGCTAATGAAAAGACCACGCCTCCAACAGCATCAGCTAATGAACAGACCACGCCTCCAACAGGATCAGCTAATGAACAGACCACGCCTCCAACAGCATCAGCTAATGAACAGACCACGCCTCCAACAGCATCAGCTAACGAAAAGACTACTCCCCCAGCAGGAGCATCAAATGAACAGACCGCGCCCCTAAGGGGATCAACTACTGAACTGACCTCGCCTCCAACAGCATCAGGCATTGATTCAGCCACGCCTCTACCAGCACCAACCATTGAGACAACTTGCACATTATCCGATAATGTACAAACCATACCATCTGCCTCATTAACCGTTAGGTCTCCTTCCACTTCATTAGCCTCCAGTGATGAAAAGAACAAACCTCCACCAGCCTCATCTAATGAAAATGACACAACTCCATCAGAGTCAACTAGCAAAATGACAACTAATGAAAATACCATATCCCCACAAGCCTCAACCAATGGCACAACCTCCACTTTACCTGCCTCGCCTAAAGAAAAGACTACACCTCCACCAGCATCAACCACCGAGACACTCTCTGCTACATTAAGCTCCAGTGACGACATAAGCAAACTTCATCCAGCCTCAACTAATGAGACAGTCTCTGCCTTCCCTGACTCAGCTAATGATAAGACAGTGCCTTCAACAGCCTCAACTAATGAAAAGAACACAGCTACAATAGAGTCAAGTAATAAATGGACAACTAATGAAGAGACCACATCTCCACAATCCTCAACCAATAAAACAACCTCCCAAAAAAAGACTGCTCCCCTACCAGCATCAATCACTGAGACAATCTCTGCTACATTAAGCTCCAATGATGACAAGAACAAACCTTCACCAACCTCAACTAATGAAAAAACTACATCTTCATTAGACTCCAAAGAGAGAACCACACCTCCACCAGCCTCAACTAATGATACAATCTCCACTTTGACTGGCCTGGCTAATGAAAAGAACACCCCTCCCACAGCATTATCCAATGAAAAAGCCAAACCTATACCAGGACCAACTATTGAGACAACCTCCACATTATCTGGCTCAGATAATGAAAAGACCACTCCATCTGCATCATCAACCATTGAGTTTGCCTCCTCTTTATTAGGCTCAGGTGATGATGCGACCAAACCACCATCAGTCTTAAATAATGACAAGACCACACCTCCACAAGCCACAACTAAAGAAAATGCTGCACCTCTACAATCTTCAACCAATCCACCAGTCTCCATTGATATCACTACTAAAAATGAAAAGACCACACCACTACCAACATCATCCCATTCCCCCCTAACCTCTATCAATGGAAATAATATAACTCCACTTCCTTCATCCAAAGAAAAGACAATATCACCACCAGACAATGATAGTAGCAAGGCCACACCTTCACCAGAAAAGCCCTTGGGTCCTGAAGTCTCAGCGAAAGAGAAGATCTTCTCCATTAAATCTACAACTCCATCCACAAGAAAAAATGAATTTATCCTCAAACCCTTTCACCTTCCACAAATCCCTGCTGCACCCGGAAGCTCCTCCCAAAGCAGGGACTCTCCGTCTAGCTGGCTCGATGTGGATCACCAACGTCCTTTAAAGAAGAAGCTGTTGATTCCAGATCCCAAGCTGAGCTCCTCTGCGAGTGAGACCAACCTCCTGAACACATCGGGAGAGTTTGACCCAGATGACTTCATTGCAAATGTGAAAAGGCTAGCAATGCCATTCAATCTTCCCCTACGCAAACACAATAAGCATCGTCTGCAAGCACCTCCGTTTGCCATGCCTGCCATCAAAGAAGACCACTTTGAGAAACCCTTTGATCCGGAGGAGTTCCAGTATGGCTTGAGGCGAAGGAGAGAATTCATTTTGGATTTGCCTTCAAGTTCAAAATCAAAGAGTCAAGCTGCAGAAGTCAAGGACGCAGAGATCAAACCAAAACGAGAGAGCATCCTCACGAGGTCCGTTATCTTTCAGAGAGCAAGGAAGGGGTCTGAAAAGGTAGAGGAAGAAAAAGTGGAGGGAACAGATGTAAATACAACAGAAAAACTGAAGCCAAAATCTCGTTTGGAGAGATGCTCTATCGTCAGCGTTCTACGCAGCCCCAGTAAAGGAAGACGAATGGAGTTTTTAAGCCCCACTGAGAGTCCTTCAGGTGGACTGTTATCACCCAGCGATGGTTCTGGGTATACAGCACCTCCAGAATTACAGCTAGCCCCGACTATAGAACCAACCAAATTGGTCCCAATAGCGGAAACCCTAGTTAAGAATAACAGCCACGATACACTGTCTGGTTCTCAGGTTATTCTAAAATCTAGCTCGGACATTGGGCTTGCCATGACACCTGACCTCAAAACGTCTTCAAGAGACCCCACAGTCTCTCTATTAAAAGACTCTAGTGGTAGCCAAGCTAGTTCCCAGGTTGTACCGACTCCTACAAAAGATGATGGACCTACTCTTGCACCTGACTTGAAAGCAAATTCAGTAGACCCTTCAGTCACCATGTTTACAGACACTAATGTTCCTACGCCCCCCAGTGATTCCCAGACCAGTTCCCAAGTTGTGCTGAAACCTATGAAAGATATTGGACCTACCCTGGCACCTGACTCGAAAACAACTTCAGCAGACCTTCCAATCACAATTTTAACAGACACTAATGCTCCTTCACCTAGTTGTACTCAGTCTGGTTCCCAGAATGATGGACTTGCCATGACACCTGACCTTAATGCCTCTACTCCTCCCAGTGGTTCCCAGACTGATTCCCAGGTTGTACTGAAACCCACTACAGATGATGGACCTACACTGACATCTGACTTAAAAATAACTTCATTAGACCCTTCAATCACCACGTTAACAGACGCTAATACACCTCTGGCGCCTAGTTATACCCAGTCTGGTTCCCAGGATGATCTTAAACTTATCAAGGATGATGGACCTGCAATAATACCTGATCTCCAAAAAACTTCAAGAGACCCCACAGTCACTATGTTTACAGACTCTAATGAATCACTGCTTCTCAATTGTACCCAGACTGGTTCTGATGATGCCCTGAAAACAGCTACAGTAGATGTGAATGCTTCTCCACCATGTCCTTGCTTTGATGACATAATGTTGCCTTGTTTCCTGGAGAAATTTCTTCCTGAGGAACCTGAAAACACTCAACCATCAAATAAGATCAACCCACTGGTCAGCCATCCCTCATTCATCACAATGACCACAGCAACAACACATACTTGCATACATTCATATCCTAAGCTAGTGCTAAGTGATGTTTTACAATAGAGTTGTTCTGTGTGTGTATATTTGTGTGTTCTGGTTAGATGGCTAGAGAAAGTGCCTCAGTTCCTGGTCTAGTGGATCTGAATAAGGCTGTTGACGTAGCTGAAGGGAAGATCCCAGAAGAGACGATTCCTCCGGCACCTGTAGTTCCAGCGGCTCAGATCCCTCAAGCTAAACCTCAGCGAAAACTTCCAAATGTATGAGTCCATAACAAATGCGTATTTTCTTTGTAAATGCTAAATATAATTATGTTCATAGCTGCAATAGCTCTGCATGCCAGCTTGTTATTCATGCGTGTCCATATTTGTACATGACGATGTGGGAGATTTGAAGTTTGTTGAACAAAACTTGTTCAACTTGTTGAACCTTTGAACAGGGTAAAATCTTTGGGTTATCATTGGCTCATGTTTTTGACAGTTTGTCTGTTTGGTTAAATATTCTGAAACATTTGCAATCCAATAACCTGCATTACTCTCTTAACCACAGCGTTTTGTCTTTCAGATTCCAGCTTCTCGCGGAATCCACCGGCGTCCTGGAAAGGTTTGCAAGAATTTCAAACCCTTGAACTATCAGAGAATTTCATACCTGTAAACCTGCTCTATTTGCATAACAAGTTGATTTTATTTATGCTTTAAACATGCAAGTAAAAATATGTGACATCTTGGGCCCTAATTTGACGTTTTGTGGCCGTCAGATTGTGATATTTGAGCACCATCAGTTCAGCGGTCAGTCCTTTGAGTTCTACAGGGATCAACCTGATGCCACACACATGAAACTGTCCAGTGTCATATCTGTTAAAGTGGTCAGAGGATGGTAAGTGGCATCTATGGTGAACAAATACTGGGCTTTTCAGTTGAATAGATTTAACTGTGCATTTTGGCCTCTCGTAGCTGGATATTATATGAGAAACCGGGATTTGAGGGACGATGCATCCCTCTGGAAGAGGAAGGAGTTATAGAACTGCCCAATCAATGGACAGAAGAGGGTGAAGAAACATCTGCCCCTGTGGTCATTGGCTCAATTCGACTGGCTGTCATAGTAAGTGACCTTCTTGAAATTATTGTTTTGAACACAATAACCAAAGGTCAAAAGAGATGGGAGTGACTGCTGTGTTTTCCTGTATGTTTCTGCAGGACTACACTCCTCCCCGGATAGAGCTGTTCACCGAGCCCGCTGGAATGGGCAGAAGCTCTGAGTTTGTGGATGAAACTGTGGAAGTGGGCAGTTTTAACCGTCCTCAGAGCACCGGCTCCATCAAAGTCCACAGTGGCCTGTAAGTTCTGCTCGGACCTTGAGCGTTTACTGGGGTGTGTGTTGTCAATGTGAAGCTCTTGACTTGCACATCTTTACTGAGTGCTTACAAAAAATTTATTATGATTAATTTTCTGTTTTGGAGAACTGGGCAAGTTACCTTTCAATACCTTTCAATTTCAATACTCTATGTCTCTATTTAGGCATTAATTTGTACGTGTTGTTATATGAATAGGCATCCGAACATTCAAACATCAAAAGAAAGAACCGGGTATTTGCTGGTTAACAAAAGCATTTTATTCTAGCTTCATTATTTTTAGTAAACACTTGAATGTGGGCAAGTTTCATAAAAAAAAAACAAATGAAGAAATAAATAAATAACATTTAGAACCAAAGGCCGAAAAAAAGACTATGAATGAATTACAGCATCCCAAAATGCTTGGCCGTCGTTAACTCTTCATGGGTCATAATTGTATAATTCCAAAACGTTACACAGTTTTGATGGTGTTTTTTGTCTGATTCGTGACATTACATGTGGAAGCATCTGTTGTTTTGGGATAGCGCCCCCTAATGCACAACAATGAAAACATGGATTTCCAGAGTAGCTGTAGCTCAGATATATTTAGACTTTTTTTAAGTATAAGTCAAGTATACTTAAATATTATTCTGCTCATTATCTGGCAACCCTGGGTCAAGACATACCTCCTTCCCTGTGATTTCTTGTATTACACATTTAAATATGTTATTTACTATTTATGCAGTTCAGTTCTGTACACACTGTAAATGCGGTTGCCAGTACCAGATTTTATCTGAAATCAATACGGTTGTAGAATGCGGTCGTCACTCTTAAATTATCTTAAATAACTGAACTGTGCACATACAGAACAAGAGTTAAGTTCTAAACTGTATGTACAGTACATAGACTGTGTTGTGAGAACATAATGACTGGATTCCTGGTGATGATTCATGAGTATGTTATGCTTCATAAGAGCGTTTGAGTCACAGCATTAGTCACGCTGAGCCATATAAACAATATCAGAACCCTGCACTCAGACTATAGCACAAAAACTCATTCTGATGCTCTCAGTAGTGTTTATAACAGACAGAAAGAGGAAAATAGCATGCTAATAATTATTAAAGTGTCAGATACAGACACTTCAGTCACACACAATCCTTGGAAACTCTAAATATATTGTTTTTGTGTGTGTGTGTGTGTGTGTGTGTGTGTGTGACAAAAACACAGAGGAAAGACAGGAATAATCAGGAATAGGGCAGAATGGCAGATGAAAGCTATGGCAGGAATGTAAGCAGGAATAGAAAGAGAAAATCACAGATTGTTGAGGAGGGTGGAGGTGAATGATTTACAGCAGCAGAACACAACAACAACAACAACAACAACCAGGAATATTTACAGAACAACATATTCATATTTGTTTGTTTTAAGTCAAAATAGCATTTAATGCAATAGGTCAGTTGTGTTTGTTTGTGTAGTCTGTTGAGAGATGAAGTAGATAAAAACCACTGAAGGTGATCTCGGTCAGGTGATCAGGTGACGGATGATTGACAGCTGTCGTCTCTGCTCTGCAGGTGGATGGTTTACAGTGATCCAGGTTTCCAGGGTCTTCTGGCGGTTCTGGAGGCTGGAGAGTATCCGTTCCCGGAGGCCTGGGGTTTCCCGTCGCCCGTGGTCGGCTCTCTGAGACCTCTGAGAATGGTAAGAATCACACCCTAGCGTTATTCACCCGTCTGCAGTCATCACGCAGTGTGTCACCAGAACTCTGCTTGTTTTCCAGGGCGCTCTGAAGGTCGAGAAGCCAAACGCAGTCAAGGTTTGTGAGTTTCAGTGACTTCTCTTCCTCAGTATGTTTTGTCATGTCTTACAGGACAAATATTGAAAACATACATTTACCGCAGAAGCACAGTGACTGAATATATACGAATGCATTAGATTTACGTGTTTATGCTTAAAACAAAAACAAATATCAGAGTCAGAAAAATCAACTGAATTCAAAGGGAAAACAAGTTTATTTACTCCATTGGCAGATATTTGTTCTTGTTTTGCACTTAAACGTACTTAATTTTGATACATTTTTTCGTAAGACTTAGTTTCCTGATTTAAGAGTGCTAGATATTTGTACCAGAAATGGTTAACACTGAGGTCAGAGTGTGATTTCTTCATGGCTCGGTGTCTCAGGCCGTGTTGTATGAGAAGGCCGGTCTGGAGGGCCGATGCATGGAGGTTCAGGGAGACGTCTTCTCCTTCACCAGGACAGAAACAGACCCGAGCGACCCGGACGATCACGGACTGAACTGTGTGGAATCACTCAAGATCCTCGGAGGCCTGTGAGTCCTGAACCCAGAGGTTTATCCTCAGTATTTATGTCTTGTTTTCCATTGCAAACATTCAAACGTCCTTAAAACAACTAACATTGTTTATTGAGCAAAATGACTGAAAAGTCTTAAAAAGTGATCGAAAAATAAATTCAGCCATTGGCAGATATTCATTCTTGTTTTGAGCATAAACTCACTTCATTTTGATCCCTTTTTAAGAAAACAAGTCTTGAAGTAATTTTGCTTCTCAAGTAAAAGTTTCTTTTAAAGAGGTCATGAAATGCCTTTTTTTAATTATTTTATATTTCCGGAGTTGCGCTTATAATCTTAGTATGGTTTCTTCATCAAAGAATGTTAGTTCTGAGCTCTGAAACTTACAGTGTTTTTATTTCAGAGCAACCTCTCATGTGTATTATATTATATTATTATATTACAGTTAGATTTTTTAATTAATCAAACCTTTCAAGGGTGTTGTAGATACTTGCACTCTAAAACAAGACAAAAATACTGAATAAGAATTAGCATTTTCTGCATTCTTTTCTCAACTGTCATTACTTTTTTGAAAAAAGTATCTCAGATATTTTCTTGTGAATTTAAAGTAACTCATTACTTGAAAAAGTAATCTGATTATGTAACTAGCGTTACTTGTAAGGCGTTATATTACTAGTTACTTGTAAAAAGAAGTAATCTGATTACGTAACTTGAATAACTTGTACTTGCATTGTTACTAGTTAATTGTAGCAAGTAATCTGATTACATAACTAGTGTTATTAGTAATGTTACATTACTAGTCACTTGTAAAAAGTAAGCTGACTGCATAACTAGCGTTACTTGTAGTGCATTGTTACTAGTTACTGTAAAAAAATAATCTGATTACGTAACTAGCATTACTTGCAATACGTTACATTACTAGTTACTGTGAAAAAATAATTTGATTATGTAACTAGTGTTACTTGTAAGGCGTTATATTACTAGTTACTTGTAAAAAAAGTAATCTGATTACGTAACTTGAATTACTTGTAGTGCATTGTTACTAGTTAATTGTAACAAGTAATCTGATTACATAACTAGCATTGCTTGTAATATGTTACATTACTGGTTACTGTAAAAAAGTAATTTGATTATGTTACTAGTGTTACTTGTAAGGCGTTAGATTACTAGTTACTTGTAAAAAAAAAAAGTAATCCGATTATGGAACTTGAATTACTTGTAGTGCATTGTTACTAGTTAATTGTAACAAGTAATCTGATTACGTAACTAGCATTACTTGTAATGCATTACGTTACTAGTTACTGTGAAAAAGTAATCCGATTACGTAACTAGCATTATTTGTAATGCGTTATGTTACTAGTTACTTCTTGTAACTAATCTGATCAAGTAGTGTTACTTGTAATGTGTTACTCCCGACACTGCTGTTGGATGCTTTACTCTCTTCTCGTCTCAGGTGGGTGGGATACGATGACGAAGGTTTCGAGGGGCAGCAGTTCGTTCTGGAGGAAGGAGAGTATTTGGACTGGACAGACTGGGGCGGAACGGGGGAACAACTCCTCTCTCTACGGCCCGTTTTCATGGTGAGTCTCATCTTTACTAGCCATCGGTCACCACGCTTCACTAGCTGGGTGATTAGTCATGTTGTGCTTAAGCTGTAAGGGCGTTTGATGAGTTCTGAAGCTTAAAACTCAAGGATAATGTATTTTTACTTCAAAATTTCATGTTTAAATTCAGTATGTTACTTTTTGTTTCTTTGTAATAATTTGTGAAACGTATTTGCAATTTCTGAGTGGAAAATATTTTAAAGTAAATCATTCACCGGATTTGTCTAGTGGACTACCTCCTGAGATTTTACAATTACATTTAATCATTTAGCAGACGCTTTTATCCAATGCAACTTACAAATGAGGACAATGGAAGTAATCAAAACTAACAAAAGAACAATGATATGCAAGTGCTATAACAGGTTTTTATATTATTATATTAATAGAATAGAAAAACAATAGAGCAAGCTAGTGTTAGAGAACTTTTTTGTTAATTGTCTAATAAATAAAAAGAAAACAGATAGAATACAAAAAGATTAGAAATGCTAGTCTTAATTTTTTTAAAGAAATCAATTTGTGTGCTAAAAGGGACTAAAAGTCTAAAAGGGACAATTTTTTTTTTGTAAGTATAGAATTAGAATAGACAGTGCTAGAGTTAGAGGGTCAGATAACGTTTCTTGAAGATGTGGATTGAGTTGTGCAGGTCATTCCACCCGGAGGGAACTTAATGAAAGAGTCTGTGAAAGTCTGGATGGTGAAATTGTGATGAAACGATGGGTTTGCTGGAATCACAAGCAGTTCTGTCTTGGCAAAGTTAAGTTGAAGGTGATGGTCCATCATCCAGGAAGAAATGTCTGTTAGACAAGCTGAGATGCGAATAGCTACCGTCGGATCATCAGGATGGAATGAGAGGTAGAGTTGAGTGTCATCAGCATAGCAGTGGTATGAAAAGCCATGTTTCTGACTGACAGAACCTAATGATGCCATGTAGACAGAGAAGAGAAGTGGTCCAAGAACTGAGCCCTGAGGCACCCCAGTAGTTAGATGTTGAGACTTGGACACCTCACCTCTCCAAGATACTTTGAAGGACCTATCTGAAAGATAAGACTCAAACCATTGAAGTGTTGTTCCTGAGATGCTCTTTGTCAGTAGGGTTGATAGGAGGATCTGGTGGTTAACCGTGTCAAAAGCAGCGGACAGATCAAGCAGGATAAGTACTGAATATTTGGATTCTGCTCTTGCCAGTCTTAGAGCTTCAACAACTGAGAGCAAGGCCGTCTCAGCTGAATGTCCACTTCTGAAGCCAGATTTGTTGCTGTCAAGGAGATTGTTCTGTGTGAGAAAGGAAGAGACTTGTTTGAACACAGCTCGTTCAAGTGTTTTGGCAATGAATGGAGGAAGGAAAACCAGTCTGTGGTTCTCTAAAAGAGATGGGGGTGGGTTTCTTAAGTAGTGGAGTTATACGGGTTTGTCTAAATGACAATGAAAGAACACCAATGTGGAGGGATGTGTTAATGATTTGAGTGAGCGCAGGTAAAACTGGTACAACAGGTACAACAATAACAGGTATAACTGCAACAGGTACAACTTTTAGGTTAGTAGTTAAATTTTGTCTTCATATTTTGTAAAAGCCAAGTTAATTTGCATTATTTACCAGGTAAATGAAACATTAAAAAGAAAATTAAAACATTTTAATCTTAAATTTATTTTACTTTAACAAAAACTAATAAAATATAAAAGTAATATATACATTTATGTAATGTTTATATTATATTATAGTGTATGTGTATATATATATATATATATATATATATATATATATATATATATATATATATATATATATAAAATATTATTATGACTGGGCAAGTTAACAAGTTATTAATGCATTAATTAACTAATGCAGATAATTATTTTATCGCATGTTAATTTAAGTGTTTTTAAATTTAAAGCGAATTTTAGTTTAATTTTATTTTTATATGAGTTAATTAATAATTAGCTGTTCATCAGCTAACAAACCCCAGTTTGTGGAATTGTTCCTGTTTTGTAAGTCACTTTGTAAGCGTCTGCTAAATGCATGAATGTAAATAGGAAATTCTGACTTCCCATTTAAAGCACCGGTGTGTGCAGCCATAAAACACTGAGTGCTCTGCTCTGTTCTGCTCTGTCCAGCTGTTGAACTCATAAACACATGCTGTGTAAACATCACCTGTGACCGGGGTCAGGTGAACCCCAAACTGAGTTACTGATTTAGGATCAGTTCAGAAATTTTTACACATCTCTGATCTCTATCAGTCATTATTACTACAAATAGTAAACAGCCAAACGCGTTACACAACATCCATCAGCGTATACCTGCAGTGTTTATGAGCTCTGGACACACAATAGCAGGAAATTACCGAACCAGAGCCAGCGCCGAACGCATGCCAACTGTTTTCTAATGTAAGACAACTAAAGGCTGTGAAATGCTTTGTTTTTCAGGATTTCTCCTCCCCTCATATGAAGATGTTTAGTGAGCCGGACTTCTCAGAGCGCGGCGTCTGCATGGACCTCCTGGAGCCGATGGATAACGCCATGAACACACGCTACGGCCCGCAGACGCGCTCCATCGAGGTCCTGGCCGGAGTGTGAGTCACTTTCTTCATTACAGAGACCAGACGTAAAAACACACCATGGAGAATTTGGTTTTTAATAACTTATAAACCATTAAAGAGCTGCAGGATTGTTAATCGATGGTGCCTGTTTCTGTTTAAACCACCAGTTTGTATATCAAATTTAATGGCTGAATTTGTGCCAAAAAACTACATTACCCATGATGCTCTATGAGAAAATTCCACCAATCAGAGAGTAACTGAGAGCAAATTCACTCCCATGAAGCATTGTGAGATTGTGAGGAAAAAGACATAATTGTGAACTTAAAAGTTATTTTTTTTGTGTCAAAAACAAAACAGAACAAAACATAAAACTAAATTGACAGCATATAATGGCTGAATTTGTGGTGGAAAACTACATTACCCATAATGCTGTGTGTAACATTCCACCAATCAGAGAGTTGCAGTAAACAAAGCCCGCCCACTCTAATGAAGCACCGGCTTTACTGTCAAAATATTTAAATGTTTATATAATAGCAATAAATACGAAATATATATATTTTCTAAAAAAAAATCAGCAACGCAAACATTTCTGGAACCAAACAGTGGGCGGGCTCTAATGCACTCTCTTCAGCCAATCAGGATGTCCATCACTGAAGTGACAGCTCATCAATAGAAAACCGTCCGACCAAGAAACTGGCTCAAAGTTACATGCCGTTGGTTTCAGTCTGCTACTGCTTCCACAGAACTCATGATCGCACCTGTTCAGGTAAATGCACATAGTTTCCCGCCCCGAGCAGGTCATGTGACGCCTACACGAACACAGGTCGGCCTCGGGCTGATCAGAGCAACAGAGTCTGCCAGAAAATGACAATAACAGACGAGCAGAAATGCAAATCATGTGAAACGATAGAAAGAGTGTTTGCTTTTGCTGCTGAGCTCCTCACAATCCATGCGGTTCCCTGTAATTACTGGAGTGTGTGTGTGTGTGTGTGTGTGTGTGTGTGAGAAGGGCACTGCCTTTCAAACAAAATTTCTAAACACATACAGGCATGTTTCTGGTTTTAAATTGAAGTGCTCAACACACACACACACACACCCTCTGTCACACACATAAATACACACACACACACACTCTGTCACACACATAAATACACACACACACACACACACACACACACACACTGAATTGTAAGATGAAATTTAGTTACTTTTTGCATTTTAACTCTGTGGTGGGGGAAAAACACTGAATTGAGAGATATAAAACTTGCAAATTTGCAAAAACAAAAAAACTGAAATAAAACTGAAAAGCAAACAAAACAAAACTGTTATTGTTATAATTACCAAGAAAAACACTGGTGGAAACAAACTTCTATAGAATCTACAGTGAAAACAAGTTCATGTGTCTGACTCCAGAGGCAGATATTTTTCTGATTTACAATTTATTTTAATGCATTGTGTTTCTGCAGTAAATATATCTTAATTAATGAATGTTTATATATTTATACTGGAAAAACTGAGGTAGAACATCAGTAAAGGCAAAGACGTATTGACTGCATTTCTGTAATTGTGTTCGTGTGTGTGTGTGTGTGTTTGCGTGAGTGTGTGTGTGTGTGTGTGTGTGTGTGTGTGTGTGTGTGTTTGCGTGAGTGTGAGAGAGTGTGTGTGTGTGTGTGTGTGTGAGACGCATGCATGCATTAAGGCAGGTCTGGATTTGTTCAGGCACATGTGTGGCTCCTTGGCTCTGTGAGTCTCATTATTTTGGAAACGCTGTAGTTTTTCTGCATTAAATGTCAGTTTGGGTTTCAAGGAATGTAAAGCACTAAACACTGAGCATCTTCAGAACAAAACTGCAGCTGCGTTCTTCTTATATGAGACCCTGGACCTCAAAACCAGTCGTAAGGGTCCTTGTTTTAAAACTGAGATTTATATATTTTCTGAAGCTGAATAAATCATCTCAGAACGTTCAGCGAGGACAGAAGTGAATGCGTGTGGTTGGTGTGTTGTAGGTGGGTGGTGTTCGAGGGTCCCGGGTTCACGGGTCAGCAGTATGTTCTGGAGAAGGGTCTGTACGGAAGCCCGGAGGACTGGGGCTCCTCCCACAGCCGCGTCTGCTCGGCCGTCCCCGTGATCCTGGTGAGAGACTGACCGGGTCATGAATACACCGCGATCTGACCATCAACATAGAGACGGTTCTGCTTCTCTAACTGGACAATAATGACCCAAGATCAGTTAATAATCTGAATATTTTATATTTCAGGAAAATCTGGAAAGCTCCTGCCACTTCCAGGTTTGTAAAATCCCTTTTATTATTTATTTATTATTTCTTCTTCTTTCTTCTTTTTGTTCAAATGTTTTGTTCTAATTAATAGTTTCTTTTGAAAAAATAATGAATTGTTTGTTTGTGTGTTTTTATTATTATGTTCTGGTTTTAATATATATATATATAATGTTGTTCCAATTTTACTAATTATTTTATTATTAATAATAACATTTAATTTTATTATTATTGAAATGATTATTATTACATTTATTTAAATATTTTAAGTAAAACATTATTTCAATTTGTATTCCTAATTATTATTTTTAAATACAAAATATTATTAATAATATTTTTATATATGCACACACACATAGAATTTCAGTTATAGTTATTATATATCATATCTACATGATTCTAATTAAACCTAAAAAAATTTACATATAATTAATTATAAAAATATATACATATTTTTTATATATTATTAGATTCTTTTTATTTTTTAGTTTGGTATAAAATAATTGTTATTATTTAATTTTCAAATTATTGTTTCATACATATATTTTTGTTCTGATTATCCTAATTTAAGAAGGTGTTGATATGGCGAGTGGTTGTGTTGATGTAATAGATGGAGTTATTCTCTGAGTCTGGATTCGGAGGAACATCTGTCCTGCTGAAGGACTCGTTACCCACAATCCCCAGCGGCTTCAGTGTGCGCTCCTGCAGGGTTCATGCGGGCAGGTTCGTCAGATCTGTTCCGTCATCAGTCTGTGTGTGTGTGTGTGTGTGTGTGTTTCTGCTCTCACGCGTGTGTGTGTGTGTGTGTGTGTGCGCAGCTGGCAGGCGTTCAGCGGCGAGTGTTTCTCGGGTCATCAGTGTGTTCTGGAAGAGGGTTTTTATCCTGATCTGAGGACGATGGGTTTCTCTGAGCCGGACGCATCAGTGCTGTCTCTGCAGCCCACGGGACTCGTGAGTCTCTTTCAGACGCGTCACATGTGACTCTGCTTCATCAGAGGTGTGTGTAGTGTTCTGACAGCTGTGTGTGTGTGTGTGTGTGTGTGTCAGGAGCTCTCGGTGCCGACGCTGCTGCTGTTCGAGCGATCTGGACTCCGAGGACGGAGGACGCCGCTGAAGACGGCTTCGGTGAATCTGCAGCTCACACACAGCTGCTCCAGAGTATCTTCTGTGCTGGTGCTCGGCGGCATGTGAGGAACACACACACACTCACACACACACTCATTCATCTGGGCTCCATGAACACAGTGATTCAGATTGTAGATTTGACATATCTGCTGGAAACGAGTCTTAGTTTTTGAGTATGTGAGAGTGGAAAAACTTCAGCTCTTCGTCAGATTCAACAGAGCGGTGTGAAGCAGACACAGCAGTCCATCCAACACAACACACACTCCTTTACTTCATATTCATGTGTGCTATGCATTTATAGTTTCTGTGTGTGTGTGTGTGTGTGTGATTGACAGCTGGGTTCTGTATGAGGATCTTAACTTCAGAGGCTCTCAGATCCTGCTGAAGCCTGGCGCCGTTCCTGATTGGCCAAAACTCTCCTCCTGGCTGCGAATAGGATCGCTTCGGCCGCTCATTCAGGTGAGAGACTCCACCCACTGCAGCTCCTGGGACCAATCATGAGCCCTGGGGGCGGGGCTATCAGCGTGTCTAGAAGAGAGATGGATCAATATTTGCTGTGTATTCGAGTCTCAATGTGTTTGTGTTTCACTGGCACAGAAACAAGTGCATTTCCGTCTGCGGAACAAAGAGGCGGGGCTTCTGATGTCCGTCATCGGATTATTGGACGACATCAAACTGATGCGTATCCAGGTGAGCGAGGAAACGGGCGGAGCTGAGCAGATCTGGACCTATCAGGACGGTCAGCTGCAGTGCAAGGTAGAAACTGACCCACCACACACCTCAGCTCTTTCTGCTTAAACTAATTATTTTGTAATTAATTTGTTTGTGTGTGTGTGTGTGTGTGTGTGTCTGTGTGTGTGTGTGTGTGTGTCAGGCTCTGCTGGACGTGTGTGTGTGTGTGAGTTCTGGTGGCCTGATGTCTGGCAGTAGAGTGGTTCTCTCCGCTGAAGCCGGAACACCGCAGCAGCTCTGGAGCGTCTCGAGTGACGGGATCATCCGGAGCCATGCCAGACCGGAGCTTGTGCTGGAGGTCAAAGGTCAGCACTGGATCGCATCGCATTAGTATTATTATTAGTATTATTATTATTATTATTATTATTATTATTATTATTATTATTATTATTATTATTATTAAAGCGATAGAGCGACGACTGATATTTAGATCATTTAATCTCAGTATCTGCTGTGAACTGTTAACTTTTGATTAAGTTAAAAAATAAATAATTATTAAGACTCAACAAACTCAGTAGAAACTTTTAAAAGGTCTAAAGATTCCATAAACTCCTCCATTACAAAAAAAAAAAGTTAAATATAAAAAACAAAATTCTAAACTACACATAAATATTGTTAGATAGAAACTGATGAAGTGACTGAATAAAGCTGATAATACATGAGTGATGTGAACACGAGGCTGTAGCGCCACCTGCTGGAGGAGGATACACTCACACCTG
>NC_068399.1:27786800-27806800 GCF_023724105.1 Carassius gibelio | reverse complement strand
CCCTACTCCTTTCAGCTGTAATTATTCCTTTATTAAAACACAATCGTGCTGAAGGATCTCTCACAATACATTCATAACATGCTTCATATAATATTACACGTTTGATTCACTCTTCTATTGTTTAATGAACATAAAGTAGAAGATAAACATGCAGGTTAGATTTCAGACTCAAACAATCACATGATAAATATTACACGATGACAGAGATATTAACAGTGATCCACATCTGCTGATGAATATCAGATTTTCAGACACAAGAGGAACAGAACATCCAAAGAAACAAAGCTTTACTCAGTTATGTAATGTACAGACGTCTAAACGCTCTTAAATCAAGAAACATTTCATTGAGAAGAAAAATGATTCAAGATATTAAGTCTTGTTTTCTGAAAACTAATTCAAATTAAGCTAAAAACAGCTCAAATTCTCTCAATTCTGAGTGTTCTCTCTCTCTCTCTGAATTGTAAGATATAAATAAAGAATTGAGAGCCACAAGACGAGGAATCGTGAGAAATAAACTTTACAACAGTTACAAGAAAAAAGCCAGAATTGTGCAATTGCCATCTTTATTTTATATTCAGCGGCAGAAACAAACCACAGAATCATAAAAAAAATAATAATAAATGGGTTCGGAAAAATCTAAACTAAAAGGTACTAAAAGTACCAACAAAAAAAAAAAATTATGTTATATATAATATAACTTTTTTTGTCTTCTCCAGATGTTCACTGATGGACTGGAGTGCTGTGGATTATTGTGATGTTTTTATCAGACTCTCATTCTGACGGCACCCATTCACTGCAGAGCATCCATTGATGAGACACTGATGCAGAAACCTGATGAAGACACACACTCATCCTGATCTCAGATGAACCGCGGGTGAGCAGATTAATTTTCATTTTCGTAAGGACTGGATCTTGATGAGCTGCTGTTTAATTAGAGAGTAGAGTGCTAATTGATTGTGAAGCTGCTTTAGCTGTTCAATCATGAGATGAAGGATTGTGTCTGATTATCAGATCTGACCTGGCGTCCGTGACTCACTCAAACTGCTCTCCATGCCTCCAGTCTCAAACATTCACCGTCCGAAGCGGTTTCTGTCTGAATCTGTTCAGAGAGTCAGAAGCGATGGCTCTGGTTGAGAAACATGTGAGTGCTTTACTGGTTTCTCTCGGTCAGAAGCCTGTGTTTGCATGTGACAGAGGAACTGATGAGATCTCCATTATTACAAGCACACAGTGTGATAATGTTAGCATATCTCTGAGTGAGATAACGTGAAGGAACCAGGAAGACATACAGCATGACGTGAAACTCTGTATCTCTGCTATAGATAAAATACTGTCATTCATCTGGATTCATACACTGGAATCTGCCTCAGACAGAATATCAGATATTATTAAAAATAATTGCATTGATATATGGGTTATATTATATCACATTTAAGATCAAATATTTTATTGTACAGATAAAAATGTTTATAAAATCATAATCGTTTAAAACATTTGACCAGTATTACCTTTTAATTTAATTTATTTTTTTAATTAATTTAAATTTTATTTTATTTTATTTTATTTCTAGAAATTTTAATTAAAAACTTTTTTTTTAAATCACAATCATTGCAATCTTTTGACCAGTAGTAAATTAAATTAAATTAAATTAAATTAAATTAAATTAAATGTAATTTAATTTCTAGACATCTTAAATTAAAAACCTTGTTTTAATCCATAAAAATAAAACCTTTAAAACAACCTGTAAATCATTTGTCTATATAGAATGCCATTTGTAAGTTTATTTCACCCAAAAATGACAATTCTGTATTTATTTACTCACCTTAAATTGTTACAAGCTCATAATCAGTTTTTTTCTCTCTCTCTCTGTGGATCTGGCGATGGGAATTTTTGTATAAATATTTGAGCTTTTTTGTTTCTTGGAGAAATACCACATTTTAGAAAACAATGAATGCTTATTTTTTATATCTCAGTGAAATTCTTTCAACAGTGTGTTTTCTGCCTGAGAGCGAACGTCCAGATCTGACAGCAGGAGAAAAGTGACAGGAAGTGCACTGTCCAGCAACAGGAAGTATGACTCAACATTCCATGATCCAGAGCGGCTCAGTTTCCCCAGGGTGAGTGTGTTCTGAGTGTGTGAGTGTGACACTGTGGATCATCAGGGAACAAAAGACTCTTTATCTGTGTTCAGTGTGTTAATGCTCTGCTGTGTGGCAGGTAAACACACTCCGCTGAGCTCAACACACACACACACACACACACACACACACACACACACACACACACACCCAATCAATCCACTGTTATCCAGTCTGTCTTCATCTTCCTCTGTGTGCTTATGACTGCTGAGAAACAGGTGCATCTGATGCTTTATTCACCAGTAAACAACTAGAATCAAAATACATCATTTGCATAAAGAAAATCAATTGTCATAAAGACTTTATAAGGTTTTGAGGTGAAATATGACCTGCAGATGTTCCTGACCAGCGCGCTCTCTCTCTCTCTCACACACACACACACACACACACACACACTAGCAGTCGCTTCACTAGTGTTCAGTACGATATAGATGGTTAAATCAGCTCGTTTCTACAGTTCCACACTCACTTTTTTCCCAGCATGCAGTTTGGGTTTCATGGTAGGGTCATCCTGTAACCGAAGCCTGCTGCTCAGCCTGATTAATGAATGAAGATGATCAATGATTAAAGCGTTTAACTCACCTGCTGCATGAGAGACTCAAACACAAGCCAGGTGTCAATGACTCGACAGGAAAAATGTGTTTGTCTTAATAAAACTCCTTTCCTCTTCATCTCACTTCATCAGTCCCTCATTCCTTAATAACGGCTTGTTTTATGGGCGTGGCTTTGAATGAGCGAGACTTCTGCGATGTATTTCACCTAAACAAGCAAATATCTACCAATGGTCCCAAAAAGGGTATTTAGCAAGAAAATCATATTTTATTTTTTTGCAGTGATGGACTATTAAAAGCTCATCAAATAATCACTGCATGTAAATCTAAACATAAAACCTAAATCATGAATAGCGTTCTAGAGGCTTATACATAATGGTTTTAATTTAAACAGCATCAAATTAGCAGGAATATCCAAGATTACATGTGAATTAAACAACTTTCACTCTGAAATATCACAATTACAATGAAACTGCAATTAAATGTTCAATATTTTAAAGTTGAATGACCCAGAGTGGACCTGGTTTCTGGTCAAATTACCTGTAGTATATTGCTTTTATTCACATCTTTGACTGACTTACAGTGGAAGTGTCAAACAAGCCAAACGCGTTTCGTTGAATTGTACATTGTTTATTCTCAGTTTACAAACATTAAAACATTTCGATTTGTACAAAATATAAACTATGCAAGAGAAAAACAATATTACAAAGTGTCCACCTCATGCCAATGAACGACTAACAGATTGAGTGATAACTAAAGAGGGGAAATACAGAAGCGATGCACCTGAAACTGTTATAAACCACCAAGAGACGAAACTCAAAGCCAATGAGAGAGAGAGAGAGAGAGAGAGAGAGAGAGAGAGAGAGAGAGAGAGAGAGCCCGGTTGGGTTCGGAACGGTTTGCGCGATCCGGCCGTTCAGCTAAAACCGTTCACTGTCAGATGTGCGTTTGAAGGTTCAGCAATGCAAAAAAAAGGGATGTTTGGATTTGGTGGATTTGGGAACGCAAGTCGTTTGAGCTGTCGTCATCCATCCTTCTCCCGAGCGGAAACGACCGGGCCTTGCAGACGTTAGAGTGATGGTGAAGCTACAGGTGTATACAGGTGGAGGTGTGCGGTGCAGAACGGTGAACGCTCAGCACCAGCGCTGCAGGAGGCCGCTTGCCATGGCGACGGGAACGAGCACGTTGAGCACGCCGGCCTGCGTCATGACGCCGGTTCCCGCCGGAGCGGTGGTGGCGTTCGCCGCTGCGGCGTTCGCGTTGGTCGCCATGGTGTCGTTCGCGTTCACCGTCTGGTTTCCCGCCAGCGCGGTGGAGTTGGTCGGGGAGATCGTGCTCTGGGACAAAACCTGAGGAGGATAAAAGCGCGATTATCACACGACTCTATGCAAATGAGGGAGGATTGTTATGCAAAACGCGGCACTCCCGAACAGCTCGAGCATCCTCGTATCTCTCAGCTGGACGCTTTGTTTTAGAATCGTCCACATTTGCATCTTACTTCTAATGCATCATCGCCTCCTAAAATACGTGCACAGGTGCGTTTGCATGAAAACAGCTAGGAATACAGAACCAGTTATTTTAATATCACTGACATACCATGATAAAATCCATATATATGTGATTTAGTTTTAATTAACTATTAAGAACCCTGCCAACAACTTTGGCCATCATAGTTTTTTTATTATTTTGAATTCGTTTTTATTTTAATTTTAGTGGCAGTGCATTTTCCACGTTTTTGTTTTTTGCTTTTATTGTATAATTTTTTTTATTTTTTATTTTTCATTTTTAAATGCTTCAATTTTTAAACAAAATACATACAAGTGGCATTGAAAAAAATAACCTGCGTTTTTTTAAATACTTTTAGGCAACGTTTATTGCATTCAAAGTAACAGTTTTTATTTTAGTTTTAATGAACTTTAATAACCCCGCCCAGAACTTGTTCAACGCTGTTAATACACAAAACCCTCATTAAAGGAAAGTTTCTCTAAACGTTCAACATCTTTCTGATAAATGATAAAACTGAATGTTCATTTAACGTTTGTATAGGAATGAACGTTCAGAAGTAACATTTTCATAATTTCTCAAAATCGTCTTAGAAGTGATCATAATCAGATTAAAGGTTTAATTGTAAATGCTTCTTCCGTGGAGATCGTTGATGTATTTCTGCATCCGGGTGAGTGAGATTCTCCGGGGTCTGGGCTCTCAGTCGCACGCGGGATCGGGTTTCTGAGACACTTTCAATCATTCATTCCCTAAAACACAAGCTCCTGAACAAAACGCTTCTTTCTCCGAATGGAAAGCGACGGAGGAGTTCGTGCCACTGCATTCAGTTTTTACTTTTTATTAAAATCATGCTTTGATAATAGTTTGTGTGAAATAAGGCCAAAATAGAGTTAAGATGTATTATTAGGCTAAAATGCGTAATAATCAACATATGAACTCATACCTGAGTGATTAAGCAGAAAGCGCAGAAAATGACTCCAGCGGGGGTCGACTGAGCCATCCTGATGAAGATGATGAGGATGATGATGATGAAGAGTGAGGCTGAAGGAGCACGCAGGTGTGTTCAACTAAAGGGAGACGCCGGCTGCTGCTGGAGCCTTTATACAGGGACTGATGAGCTGTGACGTCACACCGCCCCCCCAAAACGTAACTCCCCGCACCCCCCACGCGTGATCAGCTCTGATGTAGTATTTGTAGAGCTCTAGTGTGTTATCAGTTTAATATCCTCCGGCTATAGATTAATAACCAGATGTATTGGCTCTGTGTGATTGATATGTAGCACTGTAGTAAAAGTAAAATCTCCGTCTAATAGTTTATAATTAATATCATGTTTATTTGTGCGCCAGCTTTGATATGCGCGACCTCTAGCGGCCGCCCGCGGAATCGTTACTGCATTTCTCTTCTGGACAGTACCATGGTAAAACCACAGTATTGTTTGAAGTAAATACCATGCTACATGAACAGTGTTGGGGAAATGCATTACAAGTAACTTGAGTTAATCAGAATTTTTTTCAAAAGTAACTAGCACAGTAAGGCTTACTTTTTAATTTACAGTAAAATATCCGTATCTTTTCCAAAAGCACTGCCAGTCAAAAGTTTTTGAACGGTAAGAATTAATGTTTTTTTATATATATAATTATCTTCTGCTCACCAAGACTGCAATTATTTGAGCCAAAGTACAGTTAGAACAGTAAAATTGACATTTTAACTCTTTCAATAACTGTTTTTTATTTTTAAAATATATGCTTATGTATTCCTGCGATTTCAAAGCTGACTTTTCAGCATCATAACTCCAGTCACATGATCCTTCAGAAATAATTGTAATATTCGGATTAGTAATAATTATACAGAATAAAATGGTAGAGTATATGATGTTACAAAAGCTTTTTATTTCAGAAAGATGCTGATCATCTTTAACGTCGTTCAAATTAAGTTCTAGCAATGCATATTACTAATCAAGAATTAGGTTTTGATATATTTATGATAGGACATTTACAAAATATCTTTATGGAACATGATCTTTACTTAATATCCTAATGATTTTTGGCATGAAAGAAAAAACAATAATTTTGACTCATACAGTGTATTGTTGTCTATTTCTACAGATACACCTGTGCTACTGATGACTGCTTCTGTGCTGCAGGATTATATATATTGTCACAGAAATACTGGGACAAAAGTATTCATTTAAGTGTTAATTGGTAAACGATAGCCTATGGCCAAAATTTATATCACAATATATATTTCTTAATTTCGGTCAATACGATATCATTCTGATCCAATTTTTAAAAGACAGCCTCAAAATCATTATTTTAATGCAAATTTTTAAAAGTAACTTTCCCAAACACTGCCTACATGAACAAGGTAATCATTCAAGATAAATATCGAAGTACACACAGTCACAAATGAGGCTTTATCTCCCTCTGGTGGCGAGGAGAAGCACTGCATCTTCTGACGGCGCTCCTTTATTATTATTATTGTGTTGAACAGGAACACACTTGTAAACTCATTGACAAAATACAAACGCAGTGCACTTGTGTTTCTAATTCAGGACATGTTTGATGTGTTTCTGAGCATCAGTGAGAGCTGACAGTCCATGGAAAGAAATCCTCTTCACAGAGAGAGAGAGAGAGATTCAGACCGGATCGGGTGACACCCGCAGGCCGAGAAACCTGAACCCGGGGCTCTCCGTTTACACAAGTGCACTTGTTCTCTGAAACACTGAGCAGAGAGACTGTGTGTGTTTGAGAGAGAAAGGAACTGTGTGTGTACTGATTGAGAAAGAGATTTCACTTACTGCTCACATTATATTAACAAAAGCAACACTGGTATCACCGTGTGTTTGGACATGATGCAGAGCAGGCCTACAAGTCACTCCACATTCAACTTCTCAACAAACATCCATTTTACATTTTTAAAAACTGTGAACGTTTTTGCACGACAAGCCTGTATGTTCCTAATTAATATATATTGAAGTAATATGGTAAGACACGTACATTGTGCCAACAAAACAGATTTCCAAAGTGCTCCGCCCACTCTTACAGGAATAATAACACACAGCTAAATAAAATATAGTAATGCAACCAAAATTAATGCATGTAATGAAGTTCCATGATGTTACTCTGAAAATAAATATACTGATACATAATAAAGTACCGTGATTTTACCATCTGAAACCATAAATCTTTCCACTAAAGCTGTTTTTTATTTTGAATAAAGAAGGAAATTAATACATAGTGCCAGCACTATACTTAAAAAACAAATAATCAAAACAAATAATTATTATTTGCATTATTTACTTAAATAAAAGCTGTTCATTTAAACGCAGCACATGTTCAGTTTCAGTTTTTATACCACAGATGAACTCTTTCCAGTGTTGCCAACTTAGCAAATTTTTTATAATACACGAAAAAATACAAAATGCAATGCATTATTTAAAATGAAGTTAAGAAACCTGTGGAACAATCAATACAGAAAACTTCCTTCCTACACGTTATATTAGATTGAGCCCGATTTTACAGACTTTTCTTAGAGCGTAGCATAGTAATTACTATTTTACTGCTTAAAACTATGATCATTCAGATTGTGTAGTTTTTTTAATTAGCTAATAATAAAAAACGAATTGTTCAAAAATATATAAGTGTTCAATAATTAAATGTTGTATTTAAAAAATATACAGTTAATTATATTTTATTATATTAGGCACTGATATTATTTTACAAGCAAATCTAAATTGTTATTTTTTTACCTACATTTTTTGCAACCTGTAGCAACAGTTTGACCTTTTCTTTAGCGACTTCCCGCGAAAATGATCGGCTCTTTCCAACGGTTTTATGACGCGATACTCGGGATCTTTCGATGAACCGCGAGACGGTTAAGAATCGATTCAGAGATGCCGAACAAATCGTGATATAATTGGAGTAAGCGCTTATATAAAGTTATCTCTGAGGGGAACTAACTCTCCTAAGAAAAGTTTACGCGGTAATTTATTTTAGTCTTCTCTGAGCGATGCATATTAAAATGAAGATATTAGAGTAACACTGTATCATTGCAGTTCTTGAGCGCCACCTGCTGGCCGAGAGCGAGTGTGCGGCTCATATAAGCTCGTTCCCGGTGACTGATGGAGGGTGAAGCCTGTGGGAGGTGCTGGGCTCCTCCTCCTCCTCCTCCTCTCTCTCTCTCTCTCTCTCTCTCTCTCTCTCTCTCATTGTGTTCCCGCTCCGAGGCTCGTGATGGAAGCGGAGCGACCCGCGGAGAACAAGCGCAGCAGGAAACCCGCTCATCCCGTGAAGAGAGCCGCGCGCGAGGAGATGAAGGTAAGAGACGAGGCGCAGTGTGTGTGTGTGTGTGTGTGTGTGTGTGTGTGTGTGTGTCACTCTCTCCGTCAGCTCGGAGCTCTGCTTGTGTCCAACACTGATGGCTGCTGGGAAACTCACTGGGTCTGGGTTCTTTACTAAAGAAGTGAAGCTCGAAAGAACAACATCATTATAAAAATCTACAAACTGGATGTCTATATTTATAGATTTAAAAAGATCAAATATTAAAATAAACAATATATATATTATAAAAACTATTTTTTTCAATATAAAACATTACAAATATTAGAAAGGTATGAAAGAATAAAATATATAATAAACTATAAAAAAATATATATACAATTCAAAAATTTTAAGTAACTTTGGATAAAAGTAAAGGTCTACTAAATGCAAAATCTGAAAAATAAAATGTATGTTATGTTAAAGATTTGTTTTTGTCATTTGCTGGTGTTTTTCAGCAGCATTTGATGCTCTTTAGATGCGCAGCTCCTGATGTGATGCTAGGAATGCTGGGAACACTCTCCTAATCTGTAACATAATCCATAGGTTTAAAATCTCATAAAATATTTGAAAAGCCATACTGTATTTTTTAATAAAATATGACACATATAATATTTAATATTAAAATGTATGTCAATATTTATTTAAAACGTTATTTTTCATGAGAAAAGCTGTGTAAACTGTATTTTATAAGATAAAATATCTTATATAAAAATAAAGTATTTAAATATATATATATATATATATATATATATATATATATATATATATATATATATATATATATATAAACCATAATATAGAAATATTTAAAAAGTTAAATATATAATAAACATATTATTATTATTATTAATGTCATAGAAAAACATGAAAAAGAAAATGCATTTAATATTAAAATATTTAAAAAGTAAACCAATTTCATAAAAATATGAACAATAACACATATTTAATATAAAACACCTTTGAAAAATAATAATAACATAAACTATTAAAAATACCATGTTAAATAAAATAAAATATACAATAAAGAAATATGAAAAACAAAGTATATTATAATATTACAATACTTTACAAACATAAATATAAAAATATGAAAATAATATTTTAAATATGAAGATTTAAAAAAAAATGCAATAAAACATTTAAAAATACGAAAAATATTTAAATGAATTATGAGTGAATCCCTCGGTTGCACTACTGACAGAAGTCATGTTGCAGAGCAGATCAAGTGGAAACAGTCTGTAAAGCTGACTCTGCATTGAAGCGAGCGAGATCCACCGGGGGTGTAGAGTTACACCTTCACTCATTTTGATCCAAACACATGAAACCGAAGCCCGGCCTGATGCAAGCGGCCCCGGGGCCCGGGACGGGGTCACAGCGGGTTTGTTGGCTTTGGATCGGGTCGGAGCCGTCGCTCTCGTCCAACACATGTTCGTCTGAACGGCCAGGAAGAAACCAAAAACAAGATTATGGGATGAGCGAGGAACGCTGCTGATGTAATCAGTGTTGGAGCCGCCGGAGAAGAGGAGGATTCTGGGAAGGCTGTGAGGTTCCAGTGACGCTCTAATCTCAGACTCGGTCAGATCGTGTGTCCAGGGATCACCAGCTCCTCGCTCTCGAAGGAAACACGATGATGATGAAACATGAGCTCATTCTCACATCACTTTCAGGAGAAACACCATTTCTATCACACACAGCTCATTTACATGCACTTACACACAAACACATGTATATATTTACAAAGATATCAAATTACAGATAGATATGAAGATCATATTTGATATAAACAATATAAAAATGTGACTATTTAATAAGTAATTAATACAGCAATAGACATGTTTAAAAGAGTTATTAAATTACACAATAAACAGTTATGAAAAAATATACAAAATAAAATATTTTATAAATAAGCATGAAAAATAAAGTATTTAAAATATTTCATAAAATCTGAAAAATAAAATATATTTATTATACAATATTTAAGCAAACATAGGCCTAATAAAATCATTTAAAAACTAACATTTTAATATAAAACAAAAAAATGTGCTATAAAAATGTATAATTGAATATAAAATATCAAAAAAGGTATTTTTTATTTATTTTGTTATTAGTGTGTTTTTGCATTTTTTTAATGTATTTTTATTTATAAAAATAGTTATTTCTTTAGTTTTAGTTGTTTTATTTTAGTGGATAACTACATTTATGAACTTGAGAAAAATCTTTTTTAAATGTATATTTTATTTCAGTTCAAATGTATTTTATTTTAAGTGACGGGGAAGTTTGTCTGTGTGTAGATATTGAACTGACAGCTCAGCTCTGTGTGTGTGTGTGTGTGTGTTGCAGAGCTTTGCTGAAAGCACCATGAATGAGATGTTGGGATGGTACGGCTATGATTCAGTGTACGCCGCTGACGGACCGAACCGTGTCAAACACCACCATATATCTCCAGAGAACTCAAAGCCACAGGAGAGGAAGCTGCCTTCATCATCCTCTTCCTCAGAGGCCGTCAGAATCAGTGAGAAGGAGCCGGCGTCTCCGTCTTCATCCTCGTACTCCTCCTCGCTGCGCAGCAGGAACGTCATCGTGCCGCTCATCAAACCCTCTTCAGGTGCGCAGCTGCAAATACACACAGCTCCAGCGAATCTTCTTCAGTTTGACCTTGAGTCTTCTTTAAGTTCATCTACAAGACTTTCTTCTGACTTAAGATGTCAAACTGATGAAGATGTTTTGTTGAGTGTGATGAGTGTGATACTGATCCTGACGTGTCTGTGTCCAGCGGAGGACGAGCAGAGCGAGCCGATCGTCTGCGTCTGGTGTCAGAAGGAGGGCATGAAGCGCTATTCTCTGCTCATGGGCTCCGAGCTCAAGAGCTTCTGCAGTGAGAAGTGTTTCGCTGCGTGTCGACGCGCCTTCTTCAAACACAACAAGGTGAAATCTGGCAGATTATCGGCCGATATATCGGTCAGACCGATGACCTACTGACAGCCTTTTGTGAATTCAGTGAAAATTCTGTAAAAATAATAATATAGTTAATAAATCAGATTAAAATAAAATAAAATAATCAACAAATTTAATAATAAATGTAATTTATTTTGTATTTTATGCTTACAATAAGTTGTACAGTTTGGCCCAAAAGTAAAAGATTTAAAAATGTTATGTAAATTACACTTTATTGTCACAATTTGCGAGAAAAGGTAATTGTATGTTAGTATTTCCATAATTAATCTGTTATTTAGCAAGTTAATGCTTCCCTGATGTTGGTTAATGGGCTTTTCACATTCATGTACAAAATAAAATATATATATTTTTTATATACAGGTATTTTAGTAATAAAAGTATATAAACATTTACATATTTTAAAATAAAACACTCAAAATAAAATGAATCAATTCATTTAAAATAATATTTTTTAAATGTATTCTAATTTATTTAAATGTTATGGCTTTAGTTAACTCTAATAACCCTGATATATACGCAGACTATTTTAGTAAGAGTTGTAACTAAATTTATTTAAATATTTGTAAAAAATAATAATAATAAAAACAATCAAAACAAATCAGATTTTTAAGTATTTTAAAATATTTATTTCCAGTGACTACAGATTTTTTTTTTAAATATAAAGTTAACTATAATAACTCTGATATATGTGTGCACTTGATTGTTTTAGCATTTTATTAACATTTAATTATTTCATTTATTTTCCACTATTTATTTTAATTGATTAATGTTTTTTGTTTTTTTTATAATATTTTTTTTTCATTTATTAATGCATTGCACAGCAATTAATCATGACTCGATTGCTGACAGATCAGTCTGCACACACACACACACACACACACACACACACACACACTTGTTCACAATCATAGTCTTGTGCTCACAGAATAACGTCTGTGGATTCTTCAGACACACTTGAACATGTCCGTGTCTCTCAGCTGATATTAGATATCAAAGCAAGCACCGTTCCCTGATTGCATTTCTCTCACACACACACACACACACACACACACACACACACACACACACACACACACACACACACACAGTAGATCTAGTGTTAGAATGAAAACAAAACGTTTTGTATCAAACTCTGACTAACATGACTTTCTTCATCACGACTGAAGTGGCTCTTATTGAGATACTATCATAGTTTGTATCAATATATATATATTATTGTTACTATTAATAATTCATTTTTATATTTTTTTATATTTTAATATCCAGCAAAGAATTATTATTTTTTGTTAATGAACCCTCTCAAATACATGTTTATATTTCAAACAAACAAAGCACTTCAGAGTTGTATCTGTGTTTGTTTGTGTTCCTCAAGGCTCGAGATGAGGATCGTCATGGCAACCAGTCTCCGCCCCCTGGCCAGACGCAGGACACGCCCTCAAGACTTCTGCTGAAGATGAACAACAACACGCGTGTAAATAAACACACACACACACACACACACACACACACACACCCAAGTGTCCATGTGCGGCGCTTACTGATTGAGAATATGGTTTCTACATAATAAACATATGAAGCATTACCTTTATAAACATTACATTTATTCACATTATAATTAATTATTTATAAAAAAAGTAATTCATTAAAAAAATATAATTTATGTAGAAATATGCATATAGCAGACACTTTTTATCCAAAGTGACTAACAAAAAAAGGAACAAAAGCAAATTTGATATGTCCTGATATCTTGATAATGGGTGTGTATTGTATAAATCTCTGGTGTGTTGTCTCTCTCTCTGCAGGTGTGTGATTGGTGTAAACGCACGTGTCACACTGAAGAATACCTGGACTTCGGCTCGGGCGAGAAGCGTCTGCAGTTCTGCAGCAGAAAGTGTCTAAACCAGTACAAGATGGATGTGTTTTACCAGGAAGCTCGCACAGCTCTCGCTGACTCTGGCTCCGCCCACAAAGATGAGCAGCCCCGCCCCCAAACGGCTGTCACGGAAACCCACAAACTGTTGACGCCGGAGGCCTGGGACAGACCAGTGAAAACCCTCTCGCCCCAAACGCCCATCTCAGTGAGGATTCAGTCCAGCGCCACGCCCTCTTCTCCAGAGAAGCCACCCCCACAACAGATGCCCCTCCCCTTTGTTCTGAAAAGTCCCGCCCCTAACCCCCTACGCCCCCTCAGCCCCATCCAGAGGGCTACCTTTGCCCCGCCTCCTCTCCGCCAGCATTACCACGCCCCCTACATGCCCCTCCCCCCTGTGTACACACCCCATTTAGCCCCGCCCTGGCCTCAGCCAATGATATTATTGCCCTATCCAGTTTTTGTTCCAATTCCAGTGCCGATTCCCATTCCCATCCCTATTCCCCCTCAAATGGGCCACAGAGGAGTAATTCGAAGCCTTCAAGAGCAGGAAGAGGAGGGAACAGCAGATCCGGGTCACACAGAGGAGACCACCAAGAGAGTAAAGACCGAACGATGCACTTCTCCTCTCTCTTCAGAGCGACAGGTGATCCAGTGTCTCCGAAAACACAAAGAGGAAGCTCCAACGCACAGACCACTTTTGTACACATCTGTCGCTCCCAGAATCGCTAGTCCCGCCTCTTTGTACTCATTGGCCCGTACCACCGCAATACAAGCCACCTCGTTTTCATTGGACAGCGCTGGCTCCGCCCTGATTCCGTCTCCTCTCTCTGATTGTGAAGATGTGAAGGAGAACAGCTACTTGAGTGGGCGGGACGATGGCTCGACCAATCGCTGGTCGGCAGAGCAGACGGAGTGCCGGAGCGACCAATCGAAAGAGAGCAGGGGGGAGGAGGAAGTGCCGCAGGATGTAGAGCACACTTACACATGGTCTGTACCACCGAAACTACGAGAGAAGAACACACTGATGGCCACGCAAACACCTTTACACACGCAAACACACAGCTGGGAGAAAAACACAGAACTGAGATCCGAGCCGAGCGGACGGAACGATCCAGAACCGCCCTTCAAGAGACGATGCTTGAGAACCAGAGACCAGAACAAATGAGGCCCGGGGTGAGCCAACACACACACACACACACACACACACACACACACACACACACACACACACACACACACACACACACACACATACACACACACACACACACACACACACACGCACACACACGCACACACACACACTCACACACACACATCTGTATTAAAAATTATTATTATTATTATTATGCTTATTTGTTATACATATTTATTCAATGAAAATTATACTTACAAAAACAGTGTAATTAAAAAAGTATACTTTTATGAAATAATTCAACATATTTATAATTTATATTTTAAATAATTATCCGTTTATGTTATATATGTATTCATTAAATATATCTGTAAAAAATGGGTAATTTAAAAATAGTATGTTTATTCAAAAATAAAAATTCTATATATTTGTTTGTGTATTTGTAGAGTTATGTGTATTTCACATGCTCACTAAACACAGCACAGGTCATGCTTTACACAAACAAACACACACTTACATGAGATGCCACGATTTATTCTGTGCTGTTTATCAGATGTATTTCTGTGGCTGGAGTGTGTGTGTGTGTGTGTGTGTGTGTGTGGGTTTTCCCTCAGACAGAAACTCAATCTGTGTCGTAGCTCTAAAGTTGCATTAGCAGTGAAAAGAGCAGAATGAATCTTGTGTAGAAACCAGAGACGCTCACGAGTAACACACACAGTCCTGCCAGTGAGAGAGAGAGTGTGTGTGTGTGTGTGTGTGTGTGTGCGCAGCTCCAGATGTTATTTCGGGAGGTTCTCATGTTTCAGTGGAAATGAGCAGGTTTTATAGAGTTTTGTAGATACGAGCTCAAACTTCCCTCCACTAGTTTGACAAACTTAACAATTTAACCCTCAGATCACATTCAGGTCTGTTTTAAACTTGAAGATATGTATAAAAAATGCATAGATTTTAGTAAGACAACAACATTTAGCAGTAATAACATGGAAACATTCAAAACTTTGACATTTTTGTCACAATCACTCATTAATGGGAAGCTGCTGATCAGATAACATGACTTTTCCTGCATTACGAGGGTTAATGAAACCAAGCACTTTCCCACAGCAATATGTTTATCGATGGAAAGCTTCTCTGTTTTTGGTGGCTTTTTTCCAAAGCTAATAGAGGAAACAATGAGCTGGATTTGAAGTGATCTGGAGTCAGATTTCTGCAGCTTCAGGTTCCTGGCTCTTGATGACGAGCGTATGATCACATGAAGGCTGTTGCTGGGTTTATTGCTGGAGTCGATCCGTTCTCTCAGGGATTCACTGATGTTTGAAACTCAAGCTCTCGGGCCTCACATCCTCGTACTCTTTCTGCTTTCTCAAGGTTTTATTAGGTCTGTGCACCAAAGCTATAGTGTTTCTTCTCATTTTCCTGTTCTTCATTATTTTTGTGCTTTAAAACCGATGCATCAGAGATCATCAATCTGAGAGACTCGTCCTACTATAGAAGTAGGTTTTATATCAGTCATTTTTGCTCATTTTAAAGGCTTTTTTGCACATGTAATAAATTACACGTTAACACAAATTATTTTTAATTATGTTTAATTATGTGTAACTCATCAGACATGCTTTTATTGAAAGCGTCTTAAATTGCATCGGAGGTGAAGACTTTCTCATCGCTTGCTTTCCCTGGGACTGGAGCTCATTTCCCACGCTTTCTGTGTTTCAGGTGTGTGTAGATCGATGACGCGATCGAGTCGAGTGTTTCGGCGGCCGATGAAGAGTGTGAACGTACTGGAGACGTCCGCCCCAGAGCATCATGGGAGTCAGAGATCAAGCGTGTGTGATCCAGTTAGAGGACACATGTGTGTGTGTTTTCCTGCCAAGTAGCTCCTACAAAGCCAGGCATTGTTCCTCACTGTGTGTGTGTGTGTGTGTGTGTGTGTGTGTTCAGCTGTGGTTTAGGATTACCTGACACACACTGGCACTTTGCTACAGAGCATTTTTAGACTTCGCTGCAAGAGTGCCGAGAGCACACACACACACACACACACACACACGCACACACACACATCAGTACATTGAGCTCTGCGGCTCCTCAGAAGTTTAGAAACGGTATATTCAGGAACATGAGTGTGGAACGATCCGAATCGACTCACAACTTCTTGCTTTTTAACCCTTTGTGGTTCCTTTGAGAAAACTCTTCAGTTATTGGCCAAATGGTGGCGATGTTTGAAGTCATTGCCAACAGATTCGATTCAGAACGAATATCAGCCAAAATACACGACCAGAGTTTGAACAACGGGCTAATGTTAGAGCAGTTCGTGATGGAAACCTGCTCATTTATACCTGTTTATAAGCATCCTCTAATATTTTTCCAGATGTTTTCTCATAGGGATTTGTCAGAAGTCTCTGTTAACCAGAGAATCACAGCTTTGCACACTTTCAGTTTTAAGCAAAAAAGCATTCATAAATCTGTCCCGTGAGGCATTGAAGAATAAAGAATTATCCAATTAAAACAGTCATGAAATATAAAACCATTAATTCGAAGTTGTCGATTATGTTAATAGAAATTATTTATTTTAGGTTTACTGAAAAATATGCACCTGTATACAAATATTTAAGTATTTTGAGAGCGACTTCCATTATGAAGTCATACACAGAGTTTCACTGAGTGGGCGGGGCTAATGAGTTTTTGGCACTCTCTGATTGGTGGAATTATCATCACATTATGTAATGGGTGATGTAGTTTTTGCATATTCACATTTGAGATATTTCATAGCTACAGTCAGCGTGAAATCACCATGTTTTCTAAATACATGTTAAAGCAAATCATCAGTGCATATGTTTCATTCTTTAAAAAATTGGACTTAGTAATGTTTAATAAAAATGCCAAACCTTCATGCAGAACTTTTTTAAGTGCCACGCCCACATCCCAACATCCAATCAGCAACTGATGTATAGAACCTAGTCCCACCATGCTTTTTTTAACCTTCTTTTTCAAATCTGTCTCTACTTTGATTTCATCACGACTTTTTGAAAATGTGTGTAAGCAGATTTTTACACAAAAAAAACCCCCCTGTAAAACAGATGCGGTGTTGATTTAAATGATATTTATTAATATGATTAACAGATGTCAGACCCTCTAAATGTATAATATTTCACACCAGTGCCAATTTCACAGAAGGGTTTTATCTAATAATTTCCTTTCAAGGTTTTCTTTATTTTGTATGGTTGATTTATTGTAACAGATATTTGTATGTGTTTATTGCATCCACTCTGATTTTAATTGTAATGTCCATCAGATCAGCTCATTAATTTAAATGTGTTAAATGCTTATCAGTATGTGGTGCAGCCGCTCATAATAACCTGTTTTATGTCATTTTATGAACAGAGAATTATATCAGTGACTAGAATTGTTTATAATAAAAGCCAGAAAAATTGGATATTTCACGTCGAGTTTTATTTAAATGACGCTAAATTTGTGACATTAACAAAACTTACTAATGTTGTGAGTTAATGTTGTGGCTAGTTGTCACAGTTTGTTTTTTGCAGCCTCTCATTGGTCCTCTCGAGCGCGTGCTTCTGTCGCGGGCGCGCGCAGTGACAGCTGTCATCGGGCGCGCGCGGCGGAGCGGGTGCACAACAGGAGCAAAAACATCAAATATCTTCGCTTACGGTACGTCAACATTTTAATATTAATATTCCACGATTAACGCACGTCTCTGAGTCTGTTTTAGCCTCGTCAGTGTGAAATACAGATACAATATGTGATATTTTGATATGTAATATTTTGCGTTTATAGGCTATGTCGTTTGTTTTGTAATTGTTTTTTGTATTGTAATGTTATGCATTTCAAGGCAGCTCTGGCAGAACGAGAGAACTGTTTGATATTAATAATATTAGAGTATTCTTATAAGGAGAGTATATGTTTAAACAGGCCTGTTAGGCTAATATTATAATTAATATATGATAATATAATGCTAGAGATGGAGGAAAAGAGAGATGCTGATAGTTATAGAGCAGTACCATCATCATCATCATCCTCCTCCTCCTCTGTGTGTCTGTGTTTGTTTTGAAGGCTGATTATTCTCATTAATGTAGTGTGAGGCTAGAAAACTAAATAATCCGCGTGTTATCGTCTAATACTGCTCTGTTGTGGTTTAATTCAACACTGATTGAGATAGCACAGAGAAACAGCTGAATAGAATAGAATCATCTTTAAAGGTAATGGAACATGTTCTCTACAGCAATGAAAAACACTTGCTTACAATACGGGACTAAACCAGCTAACAAAAATATCTTCTAATAACGTTTTTTTTTCTAAATTATATTTTTTATATATATTATTTTTATTTTATTATTTTTTTATTATTATTATTTGATGCCAACATGACAGAGCAGGCGTTTTGTGTTGGGCTTTTTTAAAATCCATTCCTGAGCAACGTGTCTCACGTTTTCCCAAACTAAGAACAAACAGCATGTTTTTGATGTTGAATTGAAAGTATCACAACCATTTCTGCTCACACACACACACACACACACACACACACACACACACACACATACACACACACATACACACAGTGATGTAAGCACAGGCAGACGCATGTGTCTGCTCGCCTCACATCACACACACACACACACACAAACACACACGCATGATCACACACTGATCATCACTGATGTCATCACACACTCCTGCTGGGGATTTGCATGATAAATGTGCATTAGTCACAGCCTTTGAGGGGTGTGTGTGTGTTTGTGTATGTGTGTGGGTGTGTGTGTGTGTTAATGCAAGCTGAAGAAAAATGCATGTGCAACTTAAAAATAAAGGCTGACCTATTTTCCCACATATTCAGCGCTCTCACAGGACATCTGTGTATTTATAGATGTTTATGCTTTAATGATGGTGTGATGCTTTTTATATCAAAACCATCTGAGGTGTAAATGAAATGAAGCACTGTGATTTCAGCTCAGTGTGTGTGTGTGTGTGTACTGCACATTTATAGTAAAACAAAATAATTATACAATGAAAATTGGTGGTATAACAAATAATACAATTTAAATAAAATTGTTCAGATTAGATGTATTAAAATTGTAATAAAGTGCAATAATAATTCAATACATTTATTTTTTTATTTTTTTATTTTTATTTATTTTAATTTGTATTTTATTTCATTTATATATTTTTAAATACATTATTTTTTTTTATAATTATTAATATTAGTAAAATATTCATATACTGGTGGTGGAAATCTGCTGGTGACATTAAAAAATGTATATAAAACTATTACAAAAGACATAATATTAAATGAAATAAAACTTAATGAAATGTACAAATCTAGTAGGTTATATAGAATTATGTAATAATTATTAATATTAATAATTTATACATAAAAAATTATTATTATTGAAATTACATTGATTAAAATTAAAAAAAAATAAAAGTTAATTATTTAATCATTATTAATATTGATAATTAATAATACTGAATTAAATGTATTAATATTTATTACAATTATTAAAATGAAATCTGAGTGAT
>NC_068399.1:27776800-27781800 GCF_023724105.1 Carassius gibelio | reverse complement strand
TCATTCAAACAGCTGATTCATTCTGAAATGAAGCTATTTTGCAGTCTTTATAAATGACTCATTGAATCATTGACTCACTCGATTCATTCAAACATGCAGCTTGATTCAGTAATGTTTACTGTGCTTCAGGTCGCTGGTAAGATGGATGAGAATCGTTTTGTGGCCGTGACGAGCTCGAACGCAGCTAAGATCTATAATCTGTATCCGCGGAAGGGCCGCATTGTCCCCGGAGCCGATGCTGATGTGGTGGTGTGGGACCCGGACGCCAGCCGGTACTGGACGCTTTACTGGATTTACTTTGGGAGATAAAGCTTTTCTTCATCTGGACTGAGAAAATCTGGTGTAGGATTTACTTTGAAACAATTTTCACTCAAATAATTACAAAGAAATGGCAAGTAACAGATTGAGTTAATGTTAATTTTGGAAGTAGAAAACACTGAAATAGTATTTTCTCCAATAATCTATTTATTAATAAATATATATATATATTTATTTCTGTGATGCTCCGCTGTATTTTCAGCATCATTCCTCCAGTCTTCAGTGTCACATGATCTTCAGAAATCATGAAAATATGATGATTTACTGCTCAAGAAACAGTTCTGATTATTATCAGTGCTGAACACAGTTGTGCTGCTCAATATTTTTGTGAAAACAGTCATTTTAATTCTCAGAGTTCACAGTGGAATAGAAACTTCAAAAGAACAGCATTTATTACAAAAATAATTCTTTTGTAACATTATAAATGTCTTAAATGCAACTTTTCATCAATTTAATGCATCTTTAATTAACAAACGTTTCAATTTCTTTGAAAAAATCATACTGACTGATCCCAAACTTTTGAATGGGGTTATAAATTTAATAAATAAAGAAGACTTTCTAAACATTATTATTTTTATATTTCCTGTTTTCAATTTAATTTTAAACTAAAACAAATGTGGTTTTTGTAGTTGTCGTTATTTATTTTCTTTATATGTATATAGTTTTTAATTTGATTTTAAGTATAGAGAAGTGTCAGTTGACCGTAATAACCGTGACTCGCACTCGTGTCCGTGTGGCTGCAGGACGATCTCGGCAAGCTCTCAGGTTCAGGGCGGAGACTTTAACCTGTACGAGGGCCAGCGCTGTCACGGCGTCCCGCTGGTGACCATCAGCCGCGGTCGTGTGGTGTGTGAGAACGGCGTGTTCACCTGCGCTCAGGGCTCTGGGAGGTTCTACCCCATGCGATCCTTCCCAGATTTCCTCTACAAGAAGATGGTCCAGAGAGAGAAGGTACCGCTGTCTGAATATAAATCTCTATCACAAGTGTTAAAAATCAGTGTTCGGGGTAACGCATTACAAGTAACGCAAGTTACGTAACCAGATGTTTTTTTTCAAGTAATTTGTAAAGTATTAAAATGTATAAAAAATTAAAAATGGATAAAAAATGTAACACATTACAAGTAACGCTAATTATGTAATAAGATTACTTTTTTAAGTAACTAGTAAAGGAACGCTAGTTAAGTAATCTTTTTTAAGTAACAAGTTACACAAAGCATTAAAATGTTACGCATTACAAGTAACGCTAGTTACATAATCAGATTACTTTTTTCCAGTAACAAGTAAGGTAAAGCATTACAAATTTTATGCATAACAAGTAACTTATTTTATGTAATCAGACAACTTTTTTAGGGAGTACCGCAATATTATTATGCATTATTTCAAAAAGTATCTTTCCACAACACTGGTCATGATGATGCTAGCGCTGTCGTGATCCACAGACCCAGAAGCTTCGCGCTGTGGATCGAGCGCCGTATTCGGGCGACGTCGCCGCCGTGACCAACTCTATCAGGAAGGAATCCGCCGCTCCGGAGGGCGATGTTCCCATGCGGGCGTCCACACGTCACACAGGCGTACGAGACCTCCACGAGTCCAGCTTCAGCCTGTCAGGTGCGTGCCTGAGATTTACATCGCAGATACATGTTTGCACTTGCATTTAAGTTTTACAAAAAAAATACAAAAATTAGACAATAGTATGTAATAGAATAGTAATAGTAATAGAATAGTATGTAATGTGGTGACCCTGAATAGTCAAAGATTCAATGCTTCAATAGGAGGAGCCTGATTCGACTCCCAATCTAAAGTCAAATATTCGCGGGTCCTTATTGTTTATGCCATTTTGACTTTATGGGGGAACTCGAATGTCTGATTTCACATAGAAATACCTGTTTTCTCCCAATAAATTAATATACAGGCTATTAAGATAAATTTCAGTTACAATAATCCGTGACCGACAGGGGAGCATCCTGGCAGGGATTTCAAACTTTAACAAGACTCTTAAAGACCATTTAAGATTAGATACCTGTACAGAATAAGCTTCTTCTTTTTGTTATTTTTTTTTTTTTAAGAAAACCTGTGATTTTTTTCTGTCTGATTGGATGCAGTAAAAGCAGTATACATCTGCTCATGTTTGCGTTTCCTTCTGTCTCTGGTCATTAGTCTGAGCCTGAAACCAGGATTAGAAATAAAATAGTCATATAGTCATAGTTGTAATCAGGCTGAGATTCAGACAGGAATCATGTGCTTTTGTGCAGTTTTTCATTTCATTTATTCAGCTTTCAGATGATGCATACATCTCAATTTCGAAAAATTGACACTTGTGTAAACAAAAACTTTTATTTAAAAGTCGTGATTAATCATTTGACAGCACTAGATCCAGTGGTGTGCTGAGGATTGTGGGATTGCGTTCTTTACAGGAGCTCAAGTGGACGATCACATTCCCAAGAGATCCTCGGCCAGAATTCTGGCTCCACCTGGTGGACGCTCCAGTGGCATCTGGTAACCGTGGAAACCGCAGAACCGTCTCCACGGCGACCGCATCATGTCCCCCTGTGATTGAAACTATTAAATGTTGAGCTGTAATCGAAGAACTGGAGCGAATCGCAGTCAGCGTCGCATCTAAAGTGCCAATCAAACTGTGCCAAGAGGGTCTGGCTGCAGGCTTGCACGTGCACTCTCAGACACTCGCACTTCCGCTAGTGACGTCACTTGCAGTCTTTATTTTTTATTTAATTGATTTTTTTTTTTACTTTTTGTTTGAATCTCCCAACATTTTATAACAGTAGCCAGGTTGTAATTTAGTTTCTTTTTTCTTGTCTTCACCACCTGGCTACTGTTGGAAAATGTTGAGAGATTCCAACAAAAAGTTATAAATAAATAGAACAAAATAAAAATAAAGACTGCAAGTGACGTCGCTAGCGGAAGCACAAGTGTCTGAGAGTGCAAGTCTGCAGCCAGACCCTTCTCAACTGTGCTGCATGACCATAAAACCACCCAGAAACCATTATACACTCGCATCTCCTTCTCCCAAACTGTTTCGGGCCCTGTTGACTTCCATAGTGTTTTAAGTGAAAAATATGTTACATTATGAAAACATAACTGAATGCATTTTCGTCTTGGTTATGTAAATGTTAAAGAAAACGTTAGTATTACATTTTATTATAAGATATTTCAGACATCATGGTAATGTTACTGTGGAGTGTTCCCTGAAGCAAGTAACATTTAGAAAACATTAGACTAATGCCCGACTAAAACGTTTCAGAAAAACATCCCATTAACAATGTATAAATACATGTTTTGAGAGCATGATTAAAGACCAGATCAGTGAACAAACGGTCTATTAATGTTACTGGAGAGAATGTATTCAGGATTTTCTATGGAAGTCAATGGGTGCCGTCAACTGTTTGGTTCATTAGAAAAAAAAACACTCATACTGGTTTTAAACGACATGACGGAGAGTAAACGATTTTAATATTTAATTCTTCTCCAGATCACTGTAAGTTGTAGTTCATGATTTTGCCAAAAGAGCTAAGTGTTAAAAGTGACTGCATTATTTAAGTATAAATGTTTTTTGAATCTAGAATAACGGTTTTTGTGCTGAGAATCACGTCACAGATCCATCTGCCCTCATTTAGAGATGCAGCTCAGCCAAAGATGAACATTAGCTGAAAATGTGCCCATCCCAGATCAGTTTGTGACGGCACCCATTCACTGCAGAGCATCCTTTGATGAGACACTGATGCAATGCTACATTTCTCCAGACCTGATGAAGACACACACTCATCCTGATCTGGGATGAAGTGAGGATGAGCAGATTATCAGCACATGTGGATCTCTGTCTGAACTCTTTGACTCTCTCGTGCACACACTGATGTTAGTGTTTGTGTTTACAGTGATGAATAGACTGTCTGTATTTACACATGAATATTTATAGAGCTGTATGTTGTTAGTTTTGATGTAATGAAGTATCTAGAGCTTCAGTGAGTCTCTGGTTCTGCTCACAGTCACAGATTCGACCGGATGAGGATCTGTGAAACCAGACCCCGTCACAGATTTATAAAGCTCTTCCATGTGTTGATCAGTCTGTTATTCGTGTGATCAGTCGGAGCTAGGGCTGTTCTTATTGGTGCTGTTTTTTAAATTAAGAGTTTTCATTGCTGATCTCAGTGGAAATGGTTTAGGTGTTTGTTTTTTTATTTTTCTTGTCTTTTCAGAAAAAGCACTTTGTGAAGTGGTTTGTAATTTTGTGGCATGTGATTTGTTCCTCGCAGTTGGTGCTGAGAGTAAAGGCTTGTTTCTTTTTAATCAAGTGGATAAGTGCAAAAATAAATGAATAAATAAATAAATAAATAATCCCTTAAGAAACTGTTGTTTTATTGTATTTGATTGTGTTTCATAAACAGCAACAACAGCATTTATTCATCTATATTTATTAAGAAGTCAAGCCAAAACGAATGTAAATAATTTAGAGAAATTTAGTATGAACATGTATTTATTTTCAAATATTGAAAAAAAAAAAAAAAGTATGTCATTTTTATTATTGTTCTGGCAGATATGATAATGTTCTGATTTGAGGTTTTAATTTCTAAATATTAAAATAATTGTAGTCTTTAATATTTCAGATGTATTTATTATTATTAACCCGCAGTATTAAGCATCATTCAGACACTATTATATTTATTATT